>NC_056746.1:716443779-716456279 GCF_019279795.1 Protopterus annectens
CATATCTAGCACAACTCTCTACTCTATGAGATGTTTTCTAAGGAGGATATCACACAAGGTCATTTACTGGGGGGTGCAGGTTATGCATTGGAACTGTGGCTGATGACACATATCAGAAATGCACACACACCAGCTAAAGAATGCTATAATGAGGCACATACTCAAACAAGAAATATTATAGTACATGTTCATAGGTTAGTACTAGACTAACTGCCCTTGTGGGCCATTTTAAACCTAGTCAGTTACCCCATGTGAGAATCAAACTGTACACCTTGTGTTTGTAAGATAAACACCTTAACCATTATGCCAACCTCCTGAGTGAGAAATCTTTACTGTCTATGTGATGTTTCACAACATTATCATGATAAAACAGCTTCAGAAGGAACAGAAATGGAAAGGCCCAGACATCCCAAAACCACTGACAATTCTGTCACAGATACGTGCAGGTGAGGACTTGGGGAGGATCTGCAGGCTTTGTGGGTGTAGGCAGATGTAGGTGTGGACAGTATGCATCACACTGGCCAAGAGGCAATGGATAGCACACATGTTCAGCACCTAAGGGGCTAAAACCTTCATCCTATGGACATACATACAGTAACATTGATGTCAGCCAATGCTCACACACTTTACCCATGTAATGGCTGTGTACTGCTAGCACCAGATAGAGTCAGCCCCAAAGTAAAACACTTGCAACACTTGGATTTCCAAAAGTGTTGAATCTGGAATAGAAAAATAAATGTCTAAGAATACAAATGAATGGCACATCCTTGCATTTTCTTACTTGCTAATTAAATATAAGGTGGGCGATTTTTACAGCAACGACATCAAGATATGACAACAGTGACTTATTTGAATACATGTGCACTCTATCAACTAATATTTTTACAGAATGCTCACAGTTTGGCCCTATACTTTTGTACTGAGAAATCATTAAAGAGTGAAGTTAGAAAATAATGACACACAGTTCAGTTTCAGATTTCATATCCCTCAAAAAAATCATAAAAATAGTAATGGAAAACATGTTATTCTATCAAATGTGTAAGATTGTAAGACCAAAATATTTAAAACGTCTCTCTATTGTTGGGCCTTTGTCCAGTTTATTTATGACTTGATCCTGCTCTGTTGGTCTAAGAGGTTGGGAGGGATGTACACATTACAAAAACCTGCAAGAAAGCAGTACAATTTAAAAAAACAGCATCACAAACACAGATATTCTCAGCACTGTCAGCTATGCACCCTGAGCAGCAGACAAAAGACTTATGTATACCTGAATCCAAAAGATAGAAAGCAAGGATATGGCTCAGTCATCATCATTTGCATAGAGTGTTGTGTGGTGGGCTGAGGGCCTATGCCTATTCTAAAGGTAGTGAGTGCATGAGTAAGAAAGAGAAACAGAAGACATGTGGATAAAGTATCAAATGGTCACTGAGACATAATTAGCTGTAAGCCTCACAACTGACCCATGTAACTGTTATGTGTGTGTATCTCTATAGGCACTCCAGGTGTAATTGGCGTGTGAGGGTCTGCAAGAACACAGCCAAGTCCTATGCTAGCTCTATATCCTGGTATGTTGGACTATTGTCAGCTGTGCATGGTAGAGATGAAAGTTCATTGTCATTGTCCCTGACCATGAAAACTGTCTCTGCCAGGAGTTGCTGTGGCATGTCCATGCCCACAGTCAAATACACTGCTGTTACCTGAATGTCACTGATGTCTGCTGGATGAGCTCTCCTCAAAAGTATGTCCAGGACCATGACCCCATGGCCTGACATGTCTGTGTGTGGACTCCTCAACCACTGTTGGACCACTACAGGATTATGATCAGCCATGGCACATTGGCTAACATTAGATGATGTGTCTGACCTATATCCATGTGGATGCCATTCCCCTTCCAACAGACGTTCTGTTACAGACACTGTTACAGACACTGCCTGTTCCAACATGTCATTCATCTGATCTATTGAACTGGCAACACAGTAGAGGTAGTCAATCATGTCAACTTGTGCCACACCTACAACCCTAAGCATTTCCTTGGAGACCCTATTGGAAAGTACCTGTACCTCCATGACAGCCTTAAACATATGTCAGGTGTCAAGCAAAGACACATGAGGAACAAGTGGAGGGTGAACAGCATGCCACCTCCGCACCACCTCCAAGCACCACTAACAACCCTCCTGTGTGGCAGTTCATTCATACTTTGTCAATGGCCAGACTCAAGAGGCACTGAATCCACAGTAACCACATCACTATGATCAGGTGTTTCACCTTCCACCTTTCCAATATCAGAGGCTTCACTGGAATAAGTTTGCATAGGCCTAATGGCTGTTTCCAATGGAAATACAGGAGATGGCTGAATGTCAACTTCAGTGTCAGATTCAACCTCTCCACCCTCCAGCTATGCCTGTGTTTGGCTACCATCATCATCAGAGTCTGCCAATACTTCTACTGTCAGGATCAACTGTGATAATAAACAGCAAACACAGGACAGAAATTAATAGCTACACTACTACAATTTAATATAAGCTAGCAAACTAACATTGGTGACACAATCATATAAGGTACAGCAATACACACACAATCCTGGCACCCACCTCACATATATGAATAAATGCATATTTCTGTCAAATGCTCACCAGTACTGAAATAAAAATATTTGACTTACCATGTGCAAATGACTACACACTTACTAGGGAGGATGGTCCTGCATGAAGGTAAGCAAAATGTAAGGACACATTCATCACAGTAACAATAACACAGGGGGAACTATATATTGCCTTTATAAGTCCTTTAATAATACATTTAACTCAAACTTGGATGATGTCAACCCCATGCCCATGTGTAATAAACTGGAATGTGTTGTTTAAATTGGAATGTGCTTTAGCTGTATCAATCTATAAATAGGTTCTCCTCAAAAAATATATATATTAAACAAACGTAACTATCACTTTCAATATTTTACTATACAAGAGATTTTTTAAAACTGACACATAAGCTTACCTGGACACTCTTTCTGGGACATAGTTTTCCTCCCTGAAACAGTAGCACCAACATCAATCACATGCTGTTGTGCACTTTCTGCTGAGCTCTCTGGGTCCCCTGACAATGGACAGGAACTCTTCATTTGGTGTCAAAGTGGCTGTGAAGATGCAAGTGAGGTTTGAACTGATTTGAAGTGCTGAATCCCAAAATCTTGGCTCTGTGTATCTAATGTAAACATAGTGCAGGCACTCCCTCAGTATTAGTTGTTAATGGATTGCAACTGTGAATGATTACTTGTTTGGAGAAGAGAAGCATAACAGCAATTCAGACGTCCTTACCTGCAGTTGGTGTGTCACCCATGTTACTCTTATGTTCATAGGTTCATAGGTTCATAGGTTAGTACTAAGCTAACTGCCCTTGTGAGCCATTGTAAGCCTAGCCAATTATCCCTTGTGAGACTCAAACCCTACACCTTGTGCTTGTAAGGCAAACACCTTAACCTTATAAAATGTACAAGTAATTGTATCAAGGTTTCATGTGAGTAAGCACCACACATTTCTCAATTTCTGTTCACTAATACCCAAACTCCCATACCTTTGTTGAAAACCGTATATTACTGACATTTAATATTCACATACATTTTAAGAACAATGATACAAAATTCCTTATAGACTGCATGCCTCCGATTACTGCTTAGATAAGAAAAGAATGAACACCTTTCAAGGAGAAGACAGAGCTGCATTGTTGCAAACACTAGTCATAAATTGTTGTGTGATCACTCATTGCACTAAATCTGAAATTAACACATGTGCAAACAACTGAGATTGTACAAGTGTCATTATGTCTTGTTAAGAAATGGATGATTTGGAAGTTGCTTGTATGCACAATTATTTTCATTTGTCCTGAAAGCTGCTTCTGTTGCAAAGAAGGATAAGCCACACTTGCTATGTTTTCTAGGCTCATTGGTGTGGCAGTTCAAATCCAGACTTATGCTAAAACCTTTAATGTGTATTAACATTTATTTTGTAATGCTGTTTATTGTTTTGTTTTTGGGTTTTCTCATTTTTTTTAATTGTATTTTATTTGTTTTAATATCACTATTTGCATGGCTTAGTACAAACATGGGGTGATGGATTAATACAATGAATGTCATCTAATGTACTTCTGTGATAAAGACTACATAAACTGCAGCTGTGAATCATGTGTGTGTGTGTGTGTGTGTGTGTGTGTGTGTGTGTGTGTGTGTGTGTGTGTGTGTGGCATACCTGCTAGACACAGTGAATCACACAGTATATACTATCTGTAGAGCACCGTTAAAGTCCCACAATTGCCATTTAAGGGTGAAACCTAATAAACACTGCTCATAAGGATAAAACAATGTGAGCTTTGCTTGTCACATTTATGCATCACTTACCTTCATGCAAACCTGGCCTAATGGTCTGCACATGAAGCAGACAGAGCACCTGCAGACAGGAAGCACACATTCACAATTTCAAAAAAGATACATTGTTACATCCTTTACTTTCCATTGTGCAAACTCACTAAACAGCATTGTGTGGTGGTTAACAACCTTCCCCAGCACATGCAGGTCTAGAGTCAGTAGCACCATTGTGTGACTATTAGGATTTGTGTCAGGAAATGCTCTGCATGAACAACAAAATGCTGATCTCTAATGTGTCCTGATATGGCATCAGGTCACTCAAACCCAGCTTGCCCATGAAACACATGTAAGCATATGTTGTGCCATTCATCTGTGTGTCCCTTTTCAATACATCTACTTCTCCTATTCCTTTATAATGCAGTCTATGTACCCTTACTGATCATTTACGTAACTTTTGTTCAGTATGTCTTAAACAAGTTTCCACAAAACTCTGCACTGTATACACTTTCATGTAATGTATTGGAACTATATACACTGATTTATTAATAACCCTTGTGGTCATCACAGCATTCCATGCAATCCCGCGTACCTAATCTGCCCATAGGTAAACATGTTTACATGTCTGCTGGTGGCCGTGTTGCTTTACATAGTTTTCTGGCCCGCAACACTTTTGCTTGCCACAAAGCTGTGCTTGTTTACATTTAATAATGGTGCAAGGCATGCATATATAATTAGTGCTACTGTTCACTGCTCAAACACTTAAACTCAATGAAGGCTTCATGTTAAGCCTACACAGAGTTTATTAAATCCTCAGGCATGACTTCATCTGCATTAAAACTAAAATTAAATACTATAGAAAAGTTTTAAAAGCTTACAGTAAATATAAAAGACAGCATACTTTACAAAGAAATGAACATTAAAAAAAGGATTGCTATATATATATATATATATATATATATATATATATATATATATATATTAATATATATATTTATATATATATATATATATAATATATATATGTATGTGTGTGTGTGTGTGTGTGTGTGTGTGTGTGTGTGTGTGTGTGTGTGTGTGTGGGTGTGTGTGTGTGTGTGTGTGTGTGTGTGTGTGTGTGCGCATGTGTGTATGTTTATGTGTATATATATATATATATATATATATATATATATATATTTTTTTTTTTTTTGGGGGGGGTGCTATCAACTTGAGGGTGGTTTCGGGTCAGTTATTATGAGGTATATGCAAACAAAACATGCAAAAACATTGATTTTATATTACAAATTGTAATATTTGAACTGAAATAAATAAGAGATAATTTTTAAATATGGATGTATATTTTCTAAGGAAGAATTTCACTTCACCAACTACTTAAACATTCATTTCAAACTTGCAGAATATACAGAGCATATCAAAATTAATATTTATAAACTGAATGGTTGCTCAGTCACAGTTATTAAAAAGCCTGGTTTGGGAGAGCAAGCAATGCATTAAAAGAAAACAGCACAATTCAGAGGTGTCAGGGGAAAACAGTTTACTGTGACAGCTAACAAAATGGAATTGGTTCAGCGACATGCGGAGCCAATTGATTTTCAACAAGTTATACAAGGTAAACAAAAGACTGATTTTATTTTTTGTTGAGGCAGACAATAAAAACCTAAAACCCAAATGATTACTTAAATGCTAGTGTAGTAGTCAGTATTGTTTTAAAGACACTGTTGTCTTTTACCTTCATTGCTTACATACATCAAAATGTTCTTTGAAAAGGAACATATAATGGCAGTAGTTGCAAGGTTTCTGCTGAGGCTGAATGAAAGCCAAATAATTGATGGAAAAGTAACAATCTAATCTTCTTTCTATAAACTGTTCATAAAAATAGATTAACGTAGTTTCACTAGACAGATAAAATACAAAGGTGTCTCCTTAGAACGCTAAGAGCCTTGTATAACAAACACAAGCAACAAAAAAATACTACATGCTGACAACAGTAAGAAAATATTTTTGGCTTTTGTATTCATTTATGCTACTTTCCTGCTGAGAATGAACAGCATCAGCTCAACTAAGATGTAGAATATTAAAGGAAAAAAGTCAGTTAACTAATTTCTTATAACAGCATCACACATACCAACATGCTGATGGTGTGTATTTTATTTTATGGTATGCTTTTCCTGCAGTAGCTTGTGTGGAAGGCAAACATTTATCAATTTTCCTTCTATAGAAACTGCCATAAGCTTAGATAAATTGATAGCTAGATAGAGAGGCAGACAGTCAGAATGATATAGCTAGAGAACTAGCTAGCCAGCTTGATAGCTAGATACATGGGCAGCTAGCTCATTACCTCCAGTACAGCCCTTTGAAGTGTGTACCTTTAACTCCCAGTGGGTGTGGCTTCAGCCTTTAAAAATTAAGTTATTACCTTAGACTTCTAACAAACAGTCATTGACAGAGGTCATATAGCAATACGATTGTGTTTGCCATCATGTATGCTTCAAGATAAAATATTCTGATACCTTGTATGTAGCATGGTTTTGGAATTATTAATGTGAATATGAACAGGCAATATTTGACGCCTAGAGGAGCAGTAGGCGGTAACTGCAGAAACGCCTGGAGATGTCACTCGGCTGTAATGAGCTAGCTAGATAGTTAGATATGCTGTATAAACTTGCACTCAGTAACTTTAATATGCCTATGTCAGTAATAAATTACATTGTGCAGTACATTACTGGTATGTCATGATGGCTCTGCCATATACTGACAGTAGTGCATTTATCTTCAAAGTAGGCAATTAAGTCAGAAAATGAGAGTACCCTGAGTTGCTATCTGCTATCATAAAGTAAAAAGCAATAGCTGATTGACATTCAGCCCATACAAGGATAGATTAGTCAGTAGGTGAGCTGCACTTCAACATTAGAATGATAGCTAAAGCTCTGTGCTGGGTACTGATTCCTACAGCAGTAAGATCAAAGCTGTATAATCTATAGAAGTCATGAAATACTTTAGCAGAAAAAACATAGGGCAATTTCACTTTCCTGTATGATGGTGTCATGTTCCCCTGAAAATCATCATTATCATCATCCCCCTTTTTTCCCATTTTTCTACATGGGGTTGGGGTATTGTGTTAACTGTCGCCAACTCTCTTGATTCACTGCCACACTCCTGCCCTCTTCAACATTCATGCCTGACTGTTGCAGATCTTCTTTCACACAATCGATCCACCTCTTTGCTGGACATCGTCACTTCCTCTTACCTTCTTCCTGTCTATCCCAAATCTTCCTCACCAGATTGTCTTCTGCTTTTCTGCACATGTGTTCAAACAACTGTAATCTGTTCTCTTTGATCTTTTCTGCAATTGGAGCTAATTTGGCTTCTGCTCTTATGTCTTCATTTTTAAGTCTGTCCCACAATGTGCATCCTACCACCCTTCTCAAGCACTTCATTTCCATCACCTCTAGCTTCTTCAACTGTTCTGCCTTTACTGCCCAGGTTTCTGGACCATACAGTAGTACCAGGTCGCACCACTGTCTTGTACACCTTACGTTTCAGCTTCTTTGGCATTCTTCCGTCATAGACTACACCTGACATTCTATGCCAGCTGGCTGCAGCTCCTCTGATTCTAGCTTTGACCTCTTCATTCAGACTTCCCTTCTCCTATCCTTTGCTGAAGTTCTTGCTCAAAGTCTGCCTGTAATGCCACATCATCTGCATACAGTAACTATGTTGATATGTCCGATCCGACCTGTTTGCTAATGTAGTGCATCACCAGCATGAACAGCAGTGGGCTCAGAACTGAACCCTGATGTACACCCACTGCAACGGGGAACCCCTCTGTAAGGCCAAACACTGTTCGTACTTGAGTCATTGGATCCTTGCAAATAGCCTGCACTAATTCTACCAATGCTTCTGGGACTTCAAACCACCGCAATAGTACCCAGATCAGCTTTCTTGGGACCTTGTCATATGCTTTCTCCAAGTCTGGGAATGCCCACTTGGACTCTGTCCTCATCTCTAGCTTCTTCTCAAGTAACTGTCTCACTGCAAACATCGGGTCAATTGTGCTGCATCCTGATCTGAAACCGAACTGCTCATCTCACATCTTACATTTTACAACACTGCATATCCATTTATCAATCACCCTCTCCAGAACGTTCATGCAATGTGATAGGAATTTGATGCCTCTGTACTGCCCACAGTTGTGGATGACCCCTTTGCTATCACACACTGGCACGAGTATGCTTATTCTCCAGTCATCCGGAATACACCATTCTCAACACACTGCTATGAGTACCCTCAGGAGCCATTCATCCCCTATCTCACCCAGCATCTTTATCATATCTTCTGAAACCTCATCTGAGCCTGCTGCTTTCCCTGATTTCATTTTCCTTAGTGCTATTATTACTTCTCCTGGGTTGGGCTTCTCTTCTTCTCTCATTGTAGGCTCTTTCTGCGGCAGAACAGCTTCTGTGGGGTTTTCTTCATTCAGAAGCTGCTGGAAATACTCCTTCCATGTGTCTTTGATGTCCTGTGGTCTGGTGAGCAGGTTGTTGCTGGCATCCCTTATGAAGGGTGTCTGACTGTCTTCTTAATCTTTCTGTATCTGCCTTGCAACCTGATATAGTTTCTTTGTGCCACTTACTGAGTCACTTTCCAGAAGTTGGTAGAGTGCCTCCAATCCCCTATTCTTTACTATTGCAACTTCTTTCTTAGCTTCTTTGTGAGCCAACCAGTAGTCCTTCCTAGCCTGGTAATACTTTTCTATCTCCCACTTCTTCATGCTCTTCTTCTTTCTTTTAATGTCTTCCTGGACTTCTGCATTCCACCACCAGCTTTCCTTATGTACCTTATTCCCATACCTGGCTTGGCCCCATATCTTTTCTGTAGTCCTAACACATGCTGTTTTTAGGCACTGCTATTCTTGTTCAACTCCACCTATTTCATCCTCTTCTTGGGGTGCTAGAGCCCGGAATAATTCCTTGAACTACTGTACTTTCTCTCCAGTCAACTTCCAGGTCTTCAGTCTGGTCTCTGTTGACCTTAGAGCCTTCTCTGACCACTGCTTGCAGCTGAGTGTGGCAGCTAGTGGTTTATGCTGTGGGCCAACTGTTTCACTGCGGATGACTTTGCAATCATGGATTCTAGCCCAGTGCCTAATCCATACTAGGAGGAAGTCTGCCTGAGTTGCATGTTGGCTACTGTTGTATGTGATATTGTGACCATCTCTCTTTCTGAACCATGTTTTGGCTACTATTAAGCCATTTGCCAGACAGAAGTCTAGAACGGCTTCTCCTTCTTTATTCCTGTTGCCCCACCCATGTGGAACCAGTCAGTCCTCATGTCCTGTTCTATCTGTCCCAATATGTGCATTCAAGTCACTCATTATTAACACCAATTCATGTTGTCCTGTTTTATCTAGTAGATCCGGCAATTGCTGTCTGAATGCACTCTTTACCTCACTATCACAACCCTGCTGTGGGGCATAGGTTGAAATTATGAATACTGTCCCATCATTACACTGGAGACTGATTGCCATGAGTCTATCATTAATTCTGATTATATCCCTCACTGTCTTCTGAAGCATCTCTCTCACCACAATTCCTGCACCATATGTAGCCTGTCCCCCTCCTGAGTAGTAAAGACTGGATCCCAAGCCAAGTGGCTTTGCTGCACTGCCCTTCCATCTTGTCTCTTTTATAGATAGGATGTTCAGCTTCCTTCGTATCATCATGTTATCCACTTCCAAGCTGTATCCTGCCAGTGAGCCTATGGTAAGCGTAGCAATTCTCAATTCATGTTTGGCAGGTTGGTTGGTTTTACATCTAGCTTACTCTCAACAGAGCTATCCCAGGTAACCCAGGCTGGGCAACTAGACACCAGTCGGCCAGTACCTTATTGACCCAGGGCTGCTGGGCTTTACAGTGGGCACACTCTGGCCAATAGGGGCACATTAACCCCTTCCACCATTAGCATGGGTCCCTGGCGTAGGTCGGAGTAGACCGGGTCCTCAACCCAGTTACCACTGGTAACAACCCATGCCCATTTTGGCGACATTAGTCAACATGACCGAATCACCTTAGAGACATATTTTACACCACTGAGTGGCTAGACCTGCCAAAGTGCACAGTCTGTGATCCTTGTTCTCCCATCTTGAGGATACTGTGCACCACAGTAGATGCCCAAAACAGTTGGTCTGTACAACTCTTCCCCCTAAAGGGCACCATGTAGAGTCTTTTCGTGTTCCCCTAAAAAGTACTGTAGAAATGAAATGCACATTTGGGCTAAATAATACTATCAGTAAACTCCCAATTATTTTTATGTTGAGAATGTACCTTTGGTTTCACTTCTTGTATGTGTGCAACATGAAACTGCACATTGCAATGGTATTGTTGGAATGTCCATGAACATGCTTTTATTCTTCTTATATTTTCTATAAAAATTTGTTATGTCATCATGATTCATTTCACTGTACTCAAAGCATGGAAATTACTCTGTGGTAAACTTTCAGCCCAAATCTATGCCATCTTGTCTTAGCCTCACCTGTTCTTCTCTACACTCATATGTGGTGCTTTTTGCTACATACCTCCTAGCACTTAACCTCTCACATTACTGTTAGAATATAAATATACAGGTAACTCACACATTGGCTTTTGACTCCATTGTGCAAAGGGATAAAGCCCACCATGTGGAACAGACAATCTGGGATTGACTAGACAGCCAGAAGCTGGAGGAGTCTGTAATGATTATCAATGAATGGCCAATACCAGTTTCTCCAAAGTGATATTAGGCAGTCCAGCCTCTTGTGGTAATAATACATACTGGAGAGAGAGAGAGAGAGAGAGATATGCTTGATGTACAGGGAATTGTTTGGGTATATGTCGATAATTCTGCCATGCTGCATCTAACTGGTAGATTTAATGGAGTTAATGGGAAATATGCATGGTCACAGTGAAAGGCATGTTAGACCCTTATTATCTGTGAGTGAAACATCTAGCTACTAGGTTTAGAATTAGCAAACTTAAACAGAAAATCTGTCATGATTTCCTGGATGACAGCCACACTGCGACTAGCTTTCACCCAAGTGAAGTTCTTGATGACTGGCAAAAATGCAAGGCAAGAAAAGGAATTTAAAAAGTAATATCTTAAAGTTACATGGGTAATACTGCAGTAGTAATTTTTATGTTAACCTGAAGACGTGTACATGTACAAAGGAAGATTGAAAGAGCTTGGATGGAATATTGTTTTATCGTATCAGTGTGGATGCTGGTGTTATGTGACTTATTTACAGATCTGTGATCAGATGAACTTTAGGATTGTGATGCAGGTAGGGAAAATGTTGGATAAATTATCTGAAAAGAGAATTAGGGTATGAGTGTTTAGTGTCATGGAAAAAAACTCAAGTGCATTTACACTACATTAACATTGTATGCATGTGGAGAAAACTGCCTCTCTGTTCTATTCAAAATGCAAGAAAAAAGAAACACAGACACATCTTCTCTTTACTTATTATATGCTATCTTAAGAGATATTAACTGGTATTGATTCAAACATTCAATAATTCTAGCAAAGCATTCCAAACACCTTCTTTCCTCCATGTTAAACATGCTTCCTCATATCCAGGTTTAACGTTGATGATTTTCACTGTACTTCACCAGTCCATACTGCCAGTATCTGTCTTGCATCCACCCACTTGTGTACAGTAGAACCAAGTTACCCAACTTCTCATCATTGCAAACATTACAATATTCCTTTAAAAAAGCTATGTGGGATGCAAAAACAATATTGGCCTGTGTACTAAACAGAGGTTAGAACTGCAAAGAGTAAAATAAGGGACAATGCTTATGAACATGTTTATTACCTACTCCAGTACAGATAAAAGTAACAGTAATCCCATGGAACTAAAAAGTAAGCATGCACTGGGATATGAAACATGTGGCACAATGGTGCTTTTATCAACTATATATTGTGCAGTACATTCTGAGAGGTTTAATCTTATAGAGATGAATAGAATGATCCTAGATAGGTAAATGCAATATAAGCCAACTGATAAGCATTTCCTAAAAAGGTCAATCAAACAGCTCAAGTGGAGTTTTTGTTTTCAGAAAGACATTTCCATAGCTCACACAGCAGGATGGAAACACACACAGTA
>NC_056746.1:716461279-716493779 GCF_019279795.1 Protopterus annectens
TTGGGTATTCCAAATATACATGGCAAAACTGGGTTCTTAACTGTTAAGTAATCATATTCCATTTCACTTATCATAGCCTGGAAAAGTGCATCGTACAAAAACATATCAATTTTGGAATATGCCCGATTCACTTCGTTAATGCATGCCAGGGAATAAATACTTTGGTCATTTAGTACCCTAGACATAGAAGTATAATAATCAATTTTGTTCATTAGTACCATTCCACCCCCCTTGTCCGGTTTCATGCACCTCACATTATTGGAATTCTTAAACTTATTAAGCAGTATTCTTTCATTCATATACAAATTGTCAACCCCACTACAGGGAGATGCACAAATTCTCCTAAACTCAAACTCCAATAATTTTTCAAAAAACGCAAGTTCCGGACAAGTGGGTGGATTAAAAGTACTTTTTCTTCTTAGTTTTGAAGGTACTACCATACCCAGGGTATTACTCACACCCATATTAAAATTTTGGTTGTCATAAAAATACTTCTGAAGGTTCAACCTCCTCACAAATAGTTTCAAACTGCATAAAGTATGTGCAACGTCCAGCTTAAAACTGGGAACGAAGCTTAAACCCTTCGCAAATAAATCAAAATGGGTAGCCCCTATTTCAGCTTCTGTATAGTTATAAATCATAAAACCTTTTTGCTTGAAAATAGTACAATGTAAATTGTCATGCATGACATAACTATCATTGACCTCTTGCATATTTACATCACCATCTAAGGTGTTGTCGACAACAACGGATTCAGCACAGAAAACACTCTTATTAGTGTCTGTGTTCAAAATTGCATTACTAGACAAGGACAAATCACCACCAGTGTTGGATAAAACCACATCTGAAAAAACATGTGTAGCATCACTGTTGTACTCATTAAAATACGAACATATAGGCTCTTCAGAGATTTTAACCTCATTAATGTTACATCCATGAAAAACTTCATTAATTTGCAATTCATCAGTTCCCCCCACCAAAAATTCATGCATAACATTCATTTCATCAACACAAACACTCAATGAATTGTCAGCAGACTCCCCAATGTTGAACCTTTGCGCATTAAAGTCACATAAAACACTGTTAAAACAACCATTGATTTCAGCAGTACAAACATCACTCAATACATTAACTACTGATAATAACCCCCCATCCCCCCCCTGTATTGTCCCCATCGTGGATAATAAGTTATTCTTTCTCCTTGATTCAAAAGTCTCTTGGACCTCTGAGGACCTGTAGGACTGTCCAAAAAAACTTCATCGTCTCCCCTATGGACTTCATCATCACCCTTGTCACAATATTCCCCATTGTCTAGATTTTGCGACATATTAACTTTTCCAAATTGGTTAAAAGTTTGCCTAGACCACTTGTTACCAATGGGATAAACATTGTTAGTGGCATAATCATTGGTATCTCTCACCAACTTTTTGCTTTTAACCTTTTTACTTTGCTGCACATAGCTGTCTAAATCCTTTAACACTTTTTCAAAACTCGCTTGGTGCTGATAAAAAAGCAAGTCAGTTGTAATACTCAAATGCAGCTTAGTAATGTCATTCTTTAAAGACTCTGATGATGCCTGGTATGGTGAAAGCGCTAAGTCTGTCAATAAATTTCTTTATGGTGGATTATCCTGGTGTCCTGCCTTGAATTGTTCCTGTTGCTGTACTGGATTCTTCAGTTTGAGGGGTTATTTGCCGTTGGAACTGTTTGTTTTTCCACATTTGCTGGGAGCTAGGGAAAGAACAGAAAAGCATTATGCATACCAGGCTTGCATTTATTTAGCTTTCTCAGTCTTACAAGTACTCTCTTATTGTCATACATGCACAGCTGTGGGATGTCTGCACATCGGTAAAAATAAAGTGCTGCCACTTAAATAAACCCATAAAAACTACATAGAGCAAAAAATATAAAAGTATTGTGGCACCACGATGGCCAAAGAGATCAATGATTGTATGTATTTATTGAGTAATCTGTGCAAGTAAAACCTTGCACCTTACAAAGCTTCTTCAGGTAAATGAACAAAAAACTATGTTACAGTATTAAAATAGTAAAGACAGTTAAAACAATTAAAATCATGTGACATAAAAATTTAACATTTAAAGTGATAGTCATCTAATTTTACTTCTTAAATCTTTTGAATTTGGTTTCACTGTAAAAGTTTCATTAAGCCCTGGGGGTGGGGATATTTGCTCTAAAGTGAGTTACCCATCTGTTTTCTTGTTTTTCCCCTCTAATAGTCATATTAATAGTTTGCAATATTAAGAACTTAAAGTGTGCTATGTTCTTTAGTGTGTTTATATAAGGCATTAGTATCTATACCCTGTGTATTTCATAGAGATGATCAGAAATACACTCTTTTAACTTTCTATTGGTCTTTCCAATATCAAAAGCATTGCATTTTTTGCATAATGCCATTTATATAGGATTCTTAGCATTGCATGTGCCATAGGTATTAATAACAAAATTTTGCTTATTAATAGGATGCTTGAAGGACTTATCAGTAAAACTATAATTGCAAAAATGACAAGTATTAAATTTATATGTTCCTATTTTAGTACTAATAAGCTTGTGAACATATTTTTTGTTCTTTGCAACATACCATAAACCATTTTTCTGAATAATTTATTTAACTTTATTTGTATTTCTATCATATGTTAAAATATGTCTGAGTTTTGAATGATGCTTGTGATGATGTGAGGTATTACCAGCTATGCCAGGAGAAGAAGGCAGTGGATTTTGTAAAGAATTAGGTTCATAGCTTCATAAGTAGGCACTAGGCTATTGGCCCTAGGGCCTATACAAGCCTAGCCAAAAAGGTACCCTGGCTTTTGCCACCCAAGAAAATTATTTTCCTGTGCCTCTGTCGAGCAGAGCCACAGAAGTGATCCCCAGGGTGAATTTCCAATTTCCCAGTCATCAATATTTTTCTTGAAGAGTGCTAATGAGGATCTTTGTTTGATATAGATAGGTAGTTTGTTCCAGAGTATGGGCAGTCTCTGGGACAGGAATCTATCCCTACAGCATATTCTGTTTATTGTGGTGACAAGGTTTAGGTCCCTAGAGCATGTAGCTCAGAGGGATTGGGATTTCTTTAAGTGGAGCATGTCCAACAGCTTATATATTATTTGTATATTAAATTGATTTGTACAGATGCTTGTGTTGAAAAATGTATTTTTAAAGATGCTTGTGTTAAAAATGTACCAACAGTCTGACCTGCTGCACAGAAAAAGAAATATACATGCATTATTGTAACTGTTTAAATGTATATGCTTTAACAGAGGATACTGAAAAAAGAAAAGGTTAATCTCAAACTTTGAAATTAGTTTGAAATTAACTTACCTGGCTTAGGCCATAAAGATTGTATCTTAAAATTTTCAATGCAGCCACAGACAAAATATCTGTAATAGGAAGCTTCCTGCATTGTCATTGGGCTGAACTAATTGCTACTCTGGAAGGATGGAGGGTTGAAATTGTTTTATGACTTGCAGGACCTGCAGCAGATCTTAGCAAGGCTCTATGTGTATCATTGACACGTGTGATAAATCCTGGCAGTTTCCAGCCAAGGGGGAAGCATGAGAACCAGAAGTCAGATGACCAGATTTATATGATATAATTTTGTAATCCATTATTAAAAATAATGTTTAATACTAGGTGAGATGAAAGTCTCATAGCACTCTGTTTTTGTAACCTGACAAAGAAGGATCTCTCATATACTTCATCTTGCCTTGCTCTAGTAAGTAATCAGGGAATAATAATTTTTAGATTGGTCAGGAAAATAGAGTGAGATTAGTTAGGTACTGTTTTCTGTATCTATGTGAATCTGTCTGTGTTATTTTAATATTTCCTGTGATTGAAACTTTGGTGCTTATTGTAAACAAATGTTTAGTATTTTCTTGTTTTTTTTATTATTTATTAGTAAATATATTTAAACTTCATTGTGGCTGGTCCTTTAGAAAATATTTTAAATTTTGAGAGAACTTATATTTCTTTGGTGACACTGTGGCCACTCCTGGATGCCTTATGGTGTTGGTCAAACTACCATTTGTATTAATATTAATTTCACTCAGTATAATTAGGTACCCTTGCAAGAGCCTTAGAGTAGCTGGCTTTGAAGTGTCTGTTGGCAGTCAACTATTTTATAGCATGGACAGAAGGGGGCATAACTAGTAAATCTGTGCCAGCATTTCCCAGGTGTGTGTGTGTGTATGTGTGTGTGTGTGTGTGTGTGTGTGTGTGTGTGTGTGTGTGTGTGTGTGTGTGTGTTTGTGAAAATCAAATCTTAAAGTGTGTGTATTTCAGATACCTGGAGTAGGAACACGAAGCACTGGTTTCACAGAGAGGGTGCTGGAAGACTTGGTTTGGACACTCAGATGAGGACTCAAAGCCTACTGCTGTGCCAGTGGGAGTTTTACTGGGGACCTGGAGGGAAACCCAGACCCTGGGCTGAGTGTGTTTTGTGTGTGCTCTTAAGGAAAATTGTGCTTTATATAGAGAGCTGCATCTGGGAATGCTGGGTGTATCCATTTTTGTTACAAGTGAATGCTACTCTCCAGTGGCAGTAGTAAGGATTCAGGCTGCTTGATTACTGGCTCAGAGTGGGGATGTCACAATGCTCAGTTTCAGCATTATCTATAGTAGTATTATTTCCAAATGACACATACCTTTCTTTTGTGATATTATTCCTAGTTAATATTTCCTTTACTGTGAATATTGGTTTTGCTATAGTATGTCTATTAGACTGTACTTCGTTCTTCATCTGTGTAATATCAGTCTTATTATACCCTCTTTGTGTGAAATCTTTAACTAAATTATCTAACTGCATATTCATAGTTTCTTTTTAGTGTTCAGTCTTGCTGTACACAGCAGTTGGTTCTTAACTATATTCTTAAAAATATGAGGTGGGTGCATAGTGGTTTTATGGAGGTAAGTATTATTTTTTATTTCCTTTTTATACAATGTAGTTTCAATGTTTCCTGCAACTGTCTTTATGAGTTTTATATGTAAAAAATAATTTCTACAAAGTAATTTACATTTTTTAAATCTAAGAAAATCTGTGGCAGTATTTATATATAGAATACATTCTTCAAACTGTAACAAAGAACTATTCCAAATACAAAATAATTCAGCCACAAAATATTTATAATAAATAGCATTGCCAAAATACATACTGTTAGTTGATAAAATAAACAAAATAAATTCTAGTTCCCACTTATTCATAACAATATTGGCATAACTGTTTGCCATCGGAATGCCCATCACTAATCCCTTCAGTTGTTTATAAAAATTGTCATGAAATACGAACTCATTGTTACATAGAACAATTTCAATTAGATTACATAAAGTATTAATATCAGATGCTGTATATTTTGAATGTGAGTTTATAAACTCATGAACATATTCAAAGCCCAGCTCATTAGGTATTGAGGTAAATAATACATCTACATCCAAGGAAAAAAATATGTATCAACAATGTTTTTATCATTTGCCCATTCATAAAATTGTTAGAAGAACTGTGTAGTATCTTTAGTAACTGTGGTGGATTGCATTAAAATAGGTTATAACATGCTTTCAATATATTTGTAAATAGGTTGAGTAATCCAACCATTAGCAGAAACTGTCAGTCTTAGCAGTAGTTCTGAAATAGATTTATTCGACTTTGGTTTATAGGTGTTTTGGACTTGGGACATGCATATATTGAAAAATGTTAATGGTTAACTCACCATTTAAATGCATGTCATAAATAAGTGTATTCACATTTATAATAATTTTGTTAACTTCTTTTTTATCTATAGCTGCATATTCATTTCTACTACTTAACATTTCATACATTCTGGAATTATAATTATCAGTGTCCAAAACAACAACCCCACCACCTTCATCTGTTGCTTTAATAACCATGTCAGTATTCAAAGTTAAAGTTCTAATAGTGCTTTGCTGTTAAGGTGCTAAGTCGTAAAACATATGCTTATAAGCACATATTGAACTATTAAACAAATCATTCTTAACTGCCTTTTCATATGCAGAAATAAGTGAGTTGCTAACTGGAGTAAATGTACTTTTTAATTTGTTACTCATTTCTGTACATGAATCACTGAAACCAAACAGCACTTTAAGATTTAAGTTTCTAACAAACATTTTAAATTCAGATATAATGTCTGAAATGTCTCCTGAATAAGCAGGAATAAAAGTTAAACCCTTATTTAGAAGTGCAAGCTCATTTTCAGTGAGTTTATATTTTGATAAGTTAAAAAGAGTGCCATTTGTTTCTTCATTTGACTCTGTGTTTGTGGCGTCTGTTGTAACTGCTTGTCTGTGTTGTGACCTTGATTTTTGCTTCTGTTTCATTTTTCCATCAGTAATTTGTATGGCTCTATCATTTATGTTGGAAAATCCAATGGGTCGAGTGCAGACTATGTTAAAGTCAACAAACTCACGAACAACTGAGACATGCTGTTCTTGTGAATGTAATGGCGTGTTTGAACTATGCTTAATAGATGTCCTGTTCTCTAAGGGCTGTGCTGGCATGCTACTAGAGTCTTTATTGGTTTCCTTTGGTTCGTCCCTCCTACAAAATCACTCATCCCAATTGAACCAATCAAAACCTCTGCCCGATTCAAAAATCTCCCATTAATTTTCGCTTTTTGGTTTCTATTAAATGATTTTCAGAGACTGATAACCCGTCCCATAGTTTCAGCAAGCAATACAGAATGGGAATTTATTTCAGTGATCATAAAGCAGTATAAACCAATAGTACCGATGTCAGCGTGTATAACTGCTCACCCAAAACGCCAAAGATGCGCACCTAGGAACTGAAACTTCCTGAAATTGTGTAACAAACCAGGTCGAACGTTTGATATAAAATCCACAGTTTTATTACAGTCTCCACGTTAAGCGCTTTCACCTACTAAACCGTAGGCTTCATCAGAACAGTTTTAAAAAATCTTGCTTTCATTTAAGTAGTGTTACATTTTGGCGCCTTTTCACATAAGTAACTTCACTTAAAGTGACATGCACACAATTCATAAAAACAATTCCTTTTAAAAACAATACTATGCAAAATCAAATGCTCCATTTGTTCTAAAAATATTGTAAAATTGATATAACCATATACAATTATAGCACTAAAAATTGTACTCTATTAACAGTGTTCCAAAATACTTTTTACTGATATACTGTCATTAAGTCCTGGAGGGGTAGTGGCATCCGTTAGAATTTGCCAATAACATTCTCTATATAATAAAAAGGTTTTTTACATTGCCCCCTCTCGGATTGGGTTGAACTGTTTCTAAGATGCCAAATCTAAATTGATGATCAGTCCCTTTCTGCATCACATGTTTCGCCAAGGCATTCTTTTCGTCACTATTTTTTATACTGTACAAGTGAGCATATATTCTTTTCCTAAACTTTTGCTCGGTTTTGCCTATATAATATGCAGTGCATGTTGTACAATAAGCAATGTAAACCAGGAATTTACTATCACAGTTACCTTTTTTAAAAAATATCTTTGTGCCATTGTAATTGGACAGTTTTTTTTCCTTTTCCAGTGTTATATAACTACACTGGCTACAATTGCCACAACTACTTGTGTATAACTTCCTGGTCCCACCTGTGGTATAATCTACTGCTGTAGATCTTTCTAACAAATTCTTCAGATTAGGTGCCATTTTGTATACACATTTCGGTTTGATACCCATTAAATCTATCATGGTATCATTTGTTAATAATGTGTACCAGTATTTGTTCAAAATATTTACCACCTTTTTACTATAGGGACTGAATTCCACAATACAAGCTCTCCCTAAATCATTTCTGATCACCTTCCTATCATTAACACTGTCTATCACTACGTTGTTGTTAATTCCTAACAATGGATATAAATCTGTTCCTCTTCTTATTCTAAGTTCCTCTCTTATTTTTTTTTTTATTTTTTTTTTTTTTTTTCATCATTTTCATACTATACCCCCTCTCCTTAAATAGAGACATTATGTACGAAATTTCCTTATTAACATCTTCTGTAGACGATGTCATTCTCATAGCCCTGATACACTGGCCCTTGAATATATTCATTTTTGTTCTGGTTGGATGACAACTTTCAAAATCCAAGTAAGAGTTGGTAAATGTCTCCTTTCTATGTATTTGGGAATGAAAGCTGCCATCCTTCCTGGTTACCAATGTGTCCAGATATGGTACCCCTGTGTCATTACTAAAAAATGTAAATTTCAGGAAATTGTTGCTTTGATTTAAATATGCTACAAAGCCTTCAAAACTATCCTGTCTGCCTTCCCAAATAATGTAAATGTCATCCAGAAAACGGGAATAATATTTGATATTGCTCATGTATTCACTCTCTAAAATATTATTCCTTTCCCATTCTAACATAACTAGGTTAGCATATATGGGGGCACACGCTGCCCCCATAGCAACTCCCCTAGTTTGTCTATAAATTTTACCATCATTGTATATGAAGTTGTTTTCTAACACAATCGACATTAATTCATATACTAATCGAACTCTGTCTCCTGTCAAATCACTATATTTATGTACACTATTTAGAAATGCTTCTAATCCTTCATCAGTGGGTATGCACGTGAACAGATCCACAACATCCACAGTTGCAAAGATCAAATTGTCCTTTGTAAGTTTAGTTGGATAATTCTTTAAGAATTCCCACGAATCCTTGACCATATGCTGTACCTTCTTATATATATGTTTCAGTAGTGAATCCACCAATGCACCCAAAGGAAAAGTCTTGGACTTACTCCCCGACACTATTGGTCTGAATGGGGGATCCATCAGATTTTTGTGTATTTTTGGTATTCCTACCATAATGGCCAATGTCGGATGTTCAACTTTTATATATTTGTACATTTCATCAGTGATCAAGTTGTCCAACAAAAATTCTTCTATATGGTAATCTATCTTCCTGTATGAACTATTTAATTCATTCAATGATATAACCTCATAATTCTCAGAATCCTCTAGAATGTTCACAATTTTCTTGTTGTATTCTGCTTGATCATATACCACAATGCCCCCTCCCTTGTCGGGCTTCATAATTCTCACTTTATCACTTTCCCTCAAATTCGTTAAGGTGTCAATTTCCTCTTTAGATAGATTGTATCTAGTCGTGTGTGATTTCCTTCCAATTTTGTATATGTCGTGTGTCACTAGTTTCTCAAAATGATGAATGTCCGATTCATAGCCGCATAAAAGTGCTTTTCTTCCTCAAGGTGTTAACCCTGTCAACCGTAATATTATTCCCATTATCCTTAAACATTAAGGCTAGATTTAGTTTCCTGATATATTTCTTTACTTCACATATAGTGTCCACAACTCTAAAGGTAGGGGTAGGTACAAATTTCATACCTCTGGAAAGAAGGCTGAAATGAGCTGGATTCAAGATTACATCAGTGTAGTTAAAGATTTGAAAATTATTAAATTTGTTAATGACATTGTTACTTGTTCTTCCAACAACATCCCTTTGTTTAATGTTGGTATTAAATGTTACACCTACCACCTCTGGTGATCCCATTGTTCCTTCTTCTTCCAATTGTTGTTTTTGTTCCATCTCATGTGATCCCTCCCTTTGTGTACCAGTTGAAAATTTTCCCTTCCTCACCATCTCTATATCCATCTTTTGTGTATTGTGAAGGCTGTTTCCATATATAAGCCTTTCCTATTTTGTACTGTTCTCTGTCCCTGTCTAACTTCTTGTTTTTCCTAATAAATGCAGTCTTTTTTTTGTATTCAGCATTTTCAAATTGTTTGTGATACAGTTTTTCCCAGTTCATAAACAACAAATCCGACAGTATGTTCTCATTCATTTGATCAACTTCACTTAATAATATACATAACTTTGCATCATTGTACTTAATTAATTTTTTCATATACTCTATTCCAAAGCTATCAAAAAGTGCATTAAATTCAACAATAATTTCATTATTTAAATCAATGCCCATAGGTACTTTGTGAAACCTTAAGCCCATCGGAACTATTCCAGAATTAATACTGTGCTCCAAATAGGCATTATCCAATTTGATAGAATTAATAAGGTTTAGTTTCCTTCCAAGTTCATAAATATTGTCCTTTAACGACCCCAAATGCTTAGATTGTTCATTACCTCTTTCATTTTGTTTTTTTCCTTCTCCAACATAAGCACTGTTGGAAAAAACACATTCATTGTCTAGAAATTCCTTAAGAAAGCACTCTGATTTTTTATTGTTAAAGTCTCTTTCCACTGTTTGAGGCTGAGTGCATTTGGTAACAGTACTTTTTAAAAACCGTTTACTTTCAGTGGCATTTGCGTAAGTTTTAACACTGTTACCTGTTTTAGGTCTCGTACCAGTCCTCTTCGCTTCCTCCGCCGTAAAGGAGAAATCAAAAGTAAAGTCTGAAGGCGCCAATCTGCTGTTAACAATGTCAACAATTAAGGAGAGGGGGTATAGTATGAAAATGATGGAAAAAATAAGAGAGGAACTTAGAATAAGAAGAGGAACAGATTTATATCCATTGTTAGGAATTAACAACAACGTAGTGATAGACAGTGTTAATGATAGGAAGGTGATCAGAAATGATTTAGGGAGAGCTTGTATTGTGGAATTCAGTCCCTATAGTAAAAAGGTGGTAAATATTTTGAACAAATACTGGTACACATTATTAACAAATGATACCATGATAGATTTAATGGGTATCAAACCGAAATGTGTATACAAAATGGCACCTAATCTGAAGAATTTGTTAGAAAGATCTACAGCAGTAGATTATACCGCAGGTGGGACCAGGAAGTTATACACAAGTAGTTCTGGCAATTGTAGCCAGTGTAGTTATATAACACTGGAAAAGGAAAAAAAACTGTCCAATTACAATGGCACAAAGATATTTTTTAAAAAAGGTAACTGTGATAGTAAATTCCTGGTTTACATTGCTTATTGTACAACATGCACTGCATATTATATAGGCAAAACCGAGCAAAAGTTTAGGAAAAGAATATATGCTCACTTGTACAGTATAAAAAATAGTGACGAAAAGAATGCCTTGGCGAAACATGTGATGCAGAAAGGGACTGATCATCAATTTAGATTTGGCATCTTAGAAACAGTTCAACCCAATCCGAGAGGGGGCAATGTAAAAAACTTTTTATTATATAGAGAATGTTATTGGCAAATTCTAACGGATGCCACTACCCCTCCAGGACTTAATGACAGTATATCAGTAAAAAGTATTTTGGAACACTGTTAAGAGAGTACAATTTTTAGTGCTATAATTGTATATGGTTATATCAATTTTACAATATTTTTAGAACAAATGGAGCATTTGATTTTGCATAGTATTGTTTTTAAAAGGAATTGTTTTTATGAATTGTGTGCATGTCACTTTAAGTGAAGGTACTTATGTGAAAAGGCGCCAAAATGTAACACTACTTAAATGAAAGCAAGATTTTTTAAAACTGTTCTGATGAAGCCTACGGTTTAGTAGGTGAAAGCGCTTAACGTGGAGACTGTAATAAAACTGTGGATTTTATATCAAACGTTCGACCTGGTTTGTTACACAATTTCAGGAAGTTTCAGTTCCTAGGTGCGCATCTTTGGCGTTTTGGGTGAGCAGTTATACACGCTGACATCGGTACTATTGGTTTATACTGCTTTGGGTTTCTACAGTATGGAAGAGATGCGCAACTCCTCGGGAGCAGCCTCACCCGTTCAAACAGACGAATTAACCGGAATTCGGCATGAGGTGAAGACACTTAGAGGTGAAATCGGCAGGCTCACGGAGGCAGTGAACGTATTAATGAAACTGTGTACAGGTTCGGAAGCTACTGTTGGGGCAATGGCATGCAACAGCAGGTTATTTGGGTCCGGAGCTGCTAAGAGTGAAAATCTGGCAGAGGTTTGTGGCAAAGATTTTACATCTAAATCCGGGGACAACAACAGTAGTCAAACGGACATACTAATTACTTCGTCACCGGGTATACCCAATGGACAAATCCCTACTACGAATCATTCGCAAGGGATTGATTTACCAGTCAACGGTTTTGGTGACATTGTTAACAGCAGATTGGCGCCTTCAGACTTTACTTTTGATTTCTCCTTTACGGCGGAGGAAGCGAAGAGGACTGGTACGAGACCTAAAACAGGTAACAGTGTTAAAACTTACGCAAATGCCACTGAAAGTAAACGTTTTTTAAAAAGTACTGTTACCAAATGCACTCAGCCTCAAACAGTGGAAAGAGACTTTAACAATAAAAAATCAGAGTGCTTTCTTAAGGAATTTCTAGACAATTAATGTGTTTTTTCCAACAGTGCTTATGTTGGAGAAGGAAAAAAACAAAATGAAAGAGGTAATGAACAATCTAAGCATTTGGGGTCGTTAAAGGACAATATTTATGAACTTGGAAGGAAACTAAACCTTATTAATTCTATCAAATTGGATAATGCCTATTTGGAGCACAGTATTAATTCTGGAATAGTTCCGATGGGCTTAAGGTTTCACAAAGTACCTATGGGCATTGATTTAAATAATGAAATTATTGTTGAATTTAATGCACTTTTTGATAGCTTTGGAATAGAGTATATGAAAAAATTAATTAAGTACAATGATGCAAAGTTATGTATATTATTAAGTGAAGTTGATCAAATGAATGAGAACATACTGTCGGATTTGTTGTTTATGAACTGGGAAAAACTGTATCACAAACAATTTGAAAATGCTGAATACAAAAAAAAGACTGCATTTATTAGGAAAAACAAGAAGTTAGACAGGGACAGAGAACAGTACAAAATAGGAAAGGCTTATATATGGAAACAGCCTTCACAATACACAAAAGATGGATATAGAGATGGTGAGGAAGGGGAAAATTTTCAACTGGTACACAAAGGGAGGGATCACATGAGATGGAACAAAAACAACAATTGGAAGAAGAAGGAACAATGGGATCACCAGAGGTGGTAGGTGTAACATTTAATACCAACATTAAACAAAGGGATGTTGTTGGAAGAACAAGTAACGATGTCATTAACAAATTTAATAATTTTCAAATCTTTAACTACACTGATGTAATCTTGAATCCAGCTCATTTCAGCCTTCTTTCCAGAGGTATGAAATTTGTACCTACCCCTACCTTTAGAGTTGTGGACACTATATGTGAAGTAAAGAAATATATCAGGAAACTAAATCTAGCCTTAATGTTTAAGGATAATGGGAATAATATTACGGTTGACAGGGTTAACACCTTGAGGAAGAAAAGCACTTTTATGCCGGCTATGAATCCGGACATTCATCATTTTGAGAAACTAGTGACACACGACATATACAAAATTGGAAGGAAATCACACACGACTAGATACAATCTATCTAAAGAGGAAATTGACACCTTAACGAATTTGAGGGAAAGTGATAAAGTGAGAATTATGAAGCCCGACAAGGGAGGGGGCATTGTGGTATATGATCAAGCAGAATACAACAAGAAAATTGTGAACATTCTAGAGGATTCTGAGAATTATGAGGTTATATCATTGAATGAATTAAATAGTTCATACAGGAAGATAGATTACCATATAGAAGAATTTTTGTTGGACAACTTGATCACTGATGAAATGTACAAATATATAAAAGTTGAACATCCGACATTGGCCATTATGGTAGGAATACCAAAAATACACAAAAATCTGATGGATCCCCCATTCAGACCAATAGTGTCGGGGAGTAAGTCCAAGACTTTTCCTTTGGGTGCATTGGTGGATTCACTACTGAAACATATATATAAGAAGGTACAGCATATGGTCAAGGATTCGTGGGAATTCTTAAAGAATTATCCAACTAAACTTACAAAGGACAATTTGATCTTTGCAACTGTGGATGTTGTGGATCTGTTCACGTGCATAACCACTGATGAAGGATTAGAAGCATTTCTAAATAGTGTACATAAATATAGTGATTTGACAGGAGACAGAGTTCGATTAGTATATGAATTAATGTCGATTGTGTTAGAAAACAACTTCATATACAATGATGGTAAAATTTATAGACAAACTAGGGGAGTTGCTATGGGGGCAGCGTGTGCCCCCATATATGCTAACCTAGTTATGTTAGAATGGGAAAGGAATAATATTTTAGAGAGTGAATACATGAGCAATATCAAATATTATTCCCGTTTTCTGGATGACATTTACATTATTTGGGAAGGCAGACAGGATAGTTTTGAAGGCTTTGTAGCATATTTAAATCAAAGCAGCAATTTCCTGAAATTTACATTTTTTAGTAATGACACAGGGGTACCATATCTGGACACATTGGTAACCAGGAAGGATGGCAGCTTTCATTCCCAAATACATAGAAAGGAGACATTTACCAACTCTTACTTGGATTTTGAAAGTTGTCATCCAACCAGAACAAAAATGAATATATTCAAGGGCCAGTGTATCAGGGCTATGAGAATGACATTGTCTACAGAAGATGTTAATAAGGAAATTTCGTACATAATGTCTCTATTTAAGGAGAGGGGGTATAGTATGAAAATGATGGAAAAAATAAGAGAGGAATTTAGAATAAGAAGAGGAACAGATTTATATCCATTGTTAGGAATTAACAACAACGTAGTGATAGACAGTGTTAATGATAGGAAGGTGATCAGAAATGATTTAGGGAGAGCTTGTATTGTGGAATTCAGTCCCTATAGTAAAAAGGTGGTAAATATTTTGAACAAATACTGGTACACATTATTAACAAATGATACCATGATAGATTTAATGGGTATCAAACCGAAATGTGTATACAAAATGGCACCTAATCTGAAGAATTTGTTAGAAAGATCTACAGCAGTAGATTATACCGCAGGTGGGACCAGGAAGTTATACACAAGTAGTTGTGGCAATTGTAGCCAGTGTAGTTATATAACACTGGAAAAGGAAAAAAAACTGTCCAATTACAATGGCACAAAGATATTTTTTAAAAAAGGTAACTGTGATAGTAAATTCCTGGTTTACATTGCTTATTGTACAACATGCACTGCATATTATATAGGCAAAACCGAGCAAAAGTTTAGGAAAAGAATATATGCTCACTTGTACAGTATAAAAATAGTGACGAAAAGAATGCCTTGGCGAAACATGTGATGCAGAAAGGGACTGATCATCAATTTAGATTTGGCATCTTAGAAACAGTTCAACCCAATCCGAGAGGGGGCAATGTAAAAAACTTTTTATTATATAGAGAATGTTATTGGCAAATTCTAACGGATGCCACTACCCCTCCAGGACTTAATGACAGTATATCAGTAAAAAGTATTTTGGAACACTGTTAATAGAGTACAATTTTTAGTGCTATAATTGTATATGGTTATATCAATTTTACAATATTTTTAGAACAAATGGAGCATTTGATTTTGCATAGTATTGTTTTTAAAAGGAATTGTTTTTATGAATTGTGTGCATGTCACTTTAAGTGAAGGTACTTATGTGAAAAGGCGCCAAAATGTAACACTACTTAAATGAAAGCAAGATTTTTTAAAACTGTTCTGATGAAGCCTACGGTTTAGTAGGTGAAAGCGCTTAACGTGGAGACAGTAATAAAACTGTGGATTTTATATCAAACGTTCGACCTGGTTTGTTACACAATTTCAGGAAGTTTCAGTTCCTAGGTGCGCATCTTTGGCGTTTTGGGTGAGCAGTTATACACGCTGACATCGGTACTATTTCAGTGATCATTACAAGATCATTGTACATCTGAATAATATTGTTTTTAATTGTGCCTCCGTCGATGCAAAAAAAACTTGTTCATAAGTTCCATATATTGAATGCAACAGCTTAAATTTGTTGCTTGCCATTTCTGCAATAGGACAGGATATGTTTTCTCTATATGCAGGCATTTTAAGAATTTGTAAGCCCCTTGGAACTATTTTATTCTTTACATAAGCATCAAATGAGAGGCACTGCCATTGTACTTTTTTTTGAAATGTCACATATTAGTTTCAAAATCTTTCAGTTGTTGTGTATACTTCTCAGTGACTGATTGCATATCTGAATTAAAGCCAGTGTTATCATATGAAGAAACACACACACACACACACACACACACACACACACACACTCACACACGCACACAGACACACAAACACGCACACACACACACACGTGCGCGCACGTGCGCGAACAGCCAAATAGATCCCATGTGCTGGCAGTTGGACAGATGATACACTCCAGATTAAGGAAAAAAACTACAATTTATTAAGTGCTTTCATTCACAAAAATAGGAACTTCGTCAGAATGAGACAGTTAAAACTCACTGCATATAGGTTCATAGGTTCATAGGTTTATACTAGGTTATCTGCCCCAAGGCATTTATAAGCCTAGCCCGAATTTTTGTGGCTTACGCCACCCCTTATATGAAAAAATACTGTACCCATTAGTTTGTTGTGCCTCTGTCCAGCAGTGACACAGAGATGATTCCCGGGGTAAACCTATGATCTCCCATCCACAGGTCAAGATTTCTCTTGAACAGAGCCAGCGAGGTGCTCTGCCTCACATGGACCGGGACTCTATTCCACAGCATAGGGAGTCTCTGAGTGATACATCTATCCCTCCAGCACATCCTATTTATATCCGTGCTAAGGTTTAAGTCACTTGCTCTAGTGGTTTTGGTGGATTTGGATTTTTTGAGGTGGAGCATGTCCATTAATTCTGGGTTGGACATGGCCTTGTATGTCAGGCACATGTCACCTCTGAGCAGACGGTATGTGACTGAATAGAGCTGGAGTTTCTTCAATCTGGCAGCATATGACAGATTTTCGAGTCCCATTATCCTTTTGGTGAGAAACTTTTGGGGTCTCTCCAATTGCTGCAGATGTCGGGCGAGATACATCCCGAATGGGGCATTGTACTCGATCATTGGTCTGATAAGTGAAGAGTACAGGGGAACAATGACCTCACTAGATCTGGATGTGAATCCCTTCATGATCAGGTGGGCAATGTAGAAGGTCTTTCTAACCACTTTAGCAACGTGAGTGTCAAAAGAAAGGCCACTGTCAACCTGAGTCCCCAGGTCCCTGATAACCTCTTCTGTGCTTAGTGGATTGCCACCTATATGGTAGTTTGGGGTTACCTTGTTTTTCCTGAAGGATATGACTATACATTTTTTGGCGTTTAACTTCAGGCCATGGCTCTGGCACCAGCTATCTGTTTCCGTGAGTCCCTTCTGAAGGATATCCGTGTCCGATGCACTTTCCACTATGGCGCCCAGTTTGCAGTCGTCTGCAAACTTTGTCAGCCAAAGTCCTCCCATGTTGGCCTGTACTTCTGAGAAGTAGATGCCGAACAATAGGGGGCGAAGGACCGAGCCCTGTGGGACACCACTTGTGACCGTCTTGGAGTCTGACATAGCGCCAGCAACTCTAACCCTGTGGGTTCTGTCCTTAAGCCAGTTTGCAACCCATCTTGTGACATATGGGTTTACATTTAAGCTGGTAAGTTTTTCTACAATACCCGAGTGGGGTATTGTGTCGAAAGCCTTTGCAAGGTCAAGGTAGGCTGTATGGACTGCCTTTCCCTCATCAATGGCCTTGGTGACTGTTTCGAAGAAGTCGACCAAGTTCAAAAGGCATGATCTTCCCTTGACGAAGCCAAACTGGGTCGGGTCCAATGTCTGCAAGTCCCCTATATCTTTGTTTATGAGCTCCATTATGATCCTCTCCATAGCTTTGCAGACTAGACTTGTTAAGCTTATGGGGCGGTAATTACCAGGGTCTGTAGAGGCACCGCCTTTGTGGAGTGGGACCACAGTTGCCGTACGCCACTCCTTGGGCACGTATCCTGTGGTAAGGCTGAGATTAAACAGCTGCCTTATGTGCGGGTTTAATTCCTCATTTAACTCATGTAGCACACTAACCACAGCTATTAATTAAACCAAACATTAAAATCTGCTTACATAATTCAAACAGTTAAAAAAACTGTGGGTCCATAATTGTTTAAAGAAAACCATCCATCTAAAATAGCCTAAAATGGACTATGCTAGACATCCAATCTTTTTACCTTTAAAATGGGGGCTATAGAACATGCATCACTTAAACCAGGGGGACTTGTGGCATTCACATATAATGCTACTTTAATTCATTTTTATCAAGATGTTTGTTCACTATATAACCCCAGTATCAAAGACAACCTATTCCATAACAGTAAACTTGAAGCCATGAGTAGCATGCTGTGCTGTACACCTATAAAGGGCATTTGTTGTCTTACAATTTTTCATATCTAATAAATGTTCATATATCCTTTCTTTAAATTTTCTTAAGGTTTTGCCCACATAAAATGCTGGGCATAAATAACAGCAAGCAACATATGCAATATTTTTCGAATCACATGTGAAATGCCCTTGAATGCTATATACTACCCCTCCTATGCATGTGTTCATCAACCAATATACTAACATATTGTAAACATAGGCCTTATTTTTCATGCCTTTTTTCCTATTTGAAGAGGTCCCAGTCCATTCCAATATTTTTTTTGATTGAAGTGTCCTTTTTATATACAATATGGGGGTGGGCCCTATTTTCTTATACATATCTGGGTCATCAAAAGAAAATATAACCCGGTTCTTTTTGAGACATTCAAAAATGGTCTGACTATCTAAACTGTAGGTAGTGATGAACGAAATATTCCTTTCTATCTGGAAGTATATGGGTTTGGGTACTAATGACTACCTCCACAATATTAACTACATCTGCTTCTAATGGGGAACTGTGTTCACAAAGAATGGGTTTATGAAAACCTGACTCTCTTTTAATTATAACCTGTTGCTTAATTGCATCTAAAAATGTGGCAGGATAACACTTCCTCTTGAACATGTGCATAATGTTCTCACATTCATCTAGAAATATTTGGGTATCTGTGATCATTCTTACAGGTTGGCTTTTCACTACTGCCTTTTCTGGTGCATAGGATGCCAACTTGTAAAATGCAGGTATTTGTTCAAAAAAGTGGGCTTATTCTAAATATTAGCAAACAAGGCCTTGTGTTCAAAGTTCTTAGTAATTTCTACACCCAAGAAACAAATTTTTTCTTTGTTGAAGGACCAGGAATTTTTTAAAAATGGGATGATATTATTAATATAATTAAACACTTCGACAGAATTGTTTTGGAATCAGTCCACAAAATAAAAATATCATGCAAAAACCTGGTGTTAAAGGTCCAACAATGTCTCTAATCACTGTTAAAAATAAATCCCTACACCCAGTAAGCCATGACCAAATTGGCAGAGCTGGGGACATGTTATGAAGAAATGGAATTTTTTGAGCTGAATGAACCTGATGAACCTGGAGAACATCATCTGGTCATCAATTTCTCTTCTTTTGAACTAACAAATGATAAATTAGCAGTGTTAAATTCTGGTTTAGGATTTGTGCCTTCAATTTTTGCATCATGATATTCTACATTCTTGGAGATTAAAAATGTTTGTCATCACTTGAATTATGATACCATTATAGTCAAAGAGAAGAGGGATGTAACAGGTCTGGCACCTCTTTCTTCTTCAAGAAATCCACATTTTACCCCTCCCCCCACCATCCAGTAGTAAGAAGGTTTGAACAACAGGTCATTTGAGACCTGCATGTAGGTAAAAATTTTGTTTTTAGAAATTTTTATACGAACCTTAGTTCTTCTTCTTTCAGCTTTTCCCAGTTAGGGGTCACCACAGTGGATCACCTGTCTGTTCATGATTGGCAGTGGAGTTTTACAGTGTTGAGTTGCCAGCCCAGCTCCCAACCTTCCACAGAAGGCACACACATGCACACATGCACTCACACCTAGGGCCAATTTAGAGTTTCCAACCCACCTACAGCATGTCTTTGGGAGGAAACCCATGCAACCACAGGGAGGACATGCAGAGAAGGCAACCTAGCCAAGGAATGAACCTGAGAACCTCTTGCTGTGAGGTGGCAATGTTAACTGCTGCACCACCGTGGCCGCCCTTCAAAAGAACCTTAGTAATCTACATTTAAAGGCTTTACATAAGCTTGCCAGTAATGATAAATTAGTGGTAGTTAATGCTGATAAAGGAGGGACAGTGGTTGTATTAGATTTTAATGACTATGATAGGGAAGCTAAGCTTCAATTGAATGATGTTGTGTTTTACTGTAAGCTACTCGTGAACCCTGGAACTGATTTTAAAAAGTTAGTAGACAACTTTTCAAATGACCTATGTAACCTACATTAGAAAAAAACTAGACAAAATTGAGTCATGCTACAACAAAATTGCAAAATTTGCCAATAGCTCCACATTCAGAACCCATCACTGCCGAGTACTAAGACACCTTAAATGGCTTGAATTACCCCAATTACTCACCTACAAACAGCTAACTACTGCATTAACATCCTCAACAGCCCTGAAAAAACACCCGCCCTGCAACAGCTGCTCACCCACTACTCTTCTACTTGCCCCCTCCGCTCTACCAACAAATCTCTTCTCTGTACCACAAGGGCCAATAACACTACAGGAAAATCTCTCTACTCCCATATCATAGCTATGGCCTGGAACAACCTCCCCACTCCTGTTACCTCTACTACAAATGTTACTCAATTCAAAACACTACTTAAATCACACCTTTGTAAACTCACATTCTCCTGTAACTGCACTTCTCTAACCATACCAAACCTATTCTCAACATAGGCTTAGACATGGTTACACCTTATCTACTTTGTGCTTGCTTAGTCCATTAACCCTTTTTCCCTAACTATGACATGGCCATCATGTAAATTATTGGACGAGATCTTTCAAAGCAATTAATTATTAATCATCATAACTGTACTTTATTCTGAAAAGTGACTCTCATGAAAATGTTATGGCCATCATGTACTTTTTGTAATTTTTTGCAATTTTATCATAATTTTTGTTTATTGTAACATGTTTTTGGAGCTTTTCTCCCCAGAGCAAGCCCTTCTGCATGCCCCATGTGGGGGGGCTGCACCCCCCACACCCCCTGCTACTTAAATATATCAACTCCAAGATTGCACTTAGTGTAGTGAAGTGCAATCTTGGAGTTGATATATATAAGTAGCAGGGGATGTGGGGGGTGCAGGGGGGGCTTGCCCCCCTGCTTACACTTGGTGGAAAGTGCTATGATTTATGTTGTTTAAACTCAGTATATGTATATGTGTTTTCAGTGTTTTGCGTTTCAGTGTTTTGAATTTCAGTGTTTTGAGTTTTCAAGATTTTGAAGTTTCATTGTTTTAATTTCAGTGTTTTGATATTTCAGTGTTATGAAGTGAATCCATATATATATATATATATATATATATATATATATATATATATATATATATATATACATATATATATATATATATATATATATATATATATATATAGACATATATATATGTATATATATATATATACATATATATATATATATGTATAGCTATATAGAATGGTAAATGCATCTCCTTCCATACCCATATAGTCTAGCTACAAATTAGACTTACATGCACCTGTTCTCAAGGATTTTATCCACATCAGACTAAACCCAATGCCTTAAGGTACAATCCATCCATCCACAACCCCCTTTTTCCCATTTTTGCAAATGTGGTCAGGGTTTCACTTCAACAGAGACAATCATCTACAGTCAAGGTTTACACTACCGGGTGCTAGCCCTGCCACGGACCATATAGTACAATCTTACCAACTATAACTGAAATATCGATAAGATTCTTTGAATACAAGCACATACAATGGTTGGGAATCATGAACACTGAGAAATTATGCTAAGCCCATGTGTGGGACCAGCAGTGATGAGTGATCTTTTTGTGATTCAAGGCAAAGTTTAGCAGGGAAATATACTAGTGAGGGAAACAAGAGCCAAATTAAATGCTAATGAAGCAAATAATCATAGTGGAGAGATTCAGGGACATATAAAATGAGTGCCTATGCTGCTCATTCCATTTAGCCTTGAATTCCAAGACTTGCTGAAATACAGACATAATGACATTGAAAATGTTAGGGATTGCTGCTGTTATTATAAATCTATATGTGTAACGGGCTTATTAAGGTTGTGGGTGCTGCTAGCAGATCTCAGCCTAGAAGATATTGAGTCTTTAAAACACATTTGACCTACCATGGCCTTCATGAAATAGAAATAATATACCACTATTTGGAGGACATGGATACCATATAGCAAATAGTCAACATCTGCCACCCTTACTTGTGGCTTGTGAATCATGGAGAACCCATTTCTTTGGAAAGCAAAGTATGTATACTATACTAACTACAGACATTTTTCAGAGACCCACAAGGGACACAGTGAAGGCTTCAGTCTCAAGAATACCCTACCAACTTCTCAATATAGTGCTGCAACAACTACAGGAGCATATCTGACTTCAACATACCCCAGAGGAGAGAGTTATCATCATGCATAAATTCTATGATATAGCACATTTTCATGAGGTTCTGAGGGGCTACAGACTGCTATCACTCTATGAACTATAAGGTGGTCAGTAATGCCCAAGGTATCATCTATAATGTGCATGTAGGTAACACTGGCAGTTTTCCTGACCCCAACATATAGCACACCTGCGACCTATACCAATGTTTTCATGGCGTGACATTCCACAAGGACATCTAGTGGGGAATGCAGGATATGCATTGGAAACCTAAGCCATGACTTCCATGAGAAACTAACATAACCCCATTGAGCAAGTTAACAAAAATACACATGGTCAGACTGTAAATATCGTTAAGCATGTTTTTGGTCTTCCCAAATCACATTTCCATTGTCTCAATACATTTAAAAGTGCTCTGCAGTATGAGCCTGCAACCTCTGCCAAAGGTAGTGCTAGCACAAATGCACAATAGGAGCAGGATCAGTCTGTACCATATTACACAGCATAACTGTTAGGAAACAGTTGCAGCAGGGGGAGCCAGGGCAAGGACCATAATTCCCAGCAGAACAGGCAGGGCTGGCAGATACAAATGATGGGGTGTTATGAAGAAACAGCAACTGGGAATGGTTTTGGCAGAAGGAGATATGCACAACATGCTATGACCCTGGCTAAGAGGCAATGAATATCATACACTCTCACTACCTAAGTGAAAAAAAAATTAAATTAAACTAAACACTACAGACATTAATAGTAACAGTGATGCATGCAAAATTACCAGCCTTTATTTCCCCATGTACTGACTGTGTATTGTGAACATCAGAACATAGGTAACCCCCCCCACCCCACGAGTAGAAAACATTATCAGCAGCATTAGCCAAACTAATTATGAACCTGTAATTAAGAGATAAATAAGTACTGCACATCACTAAAATAAAACACTGCTCAACTATAAAGCAATGTCAACAGTAACCCATGAGTGATATGCAACACAGACAAAGTAAAACAACTATGAGACTATTAACATGTATATAATGCTTTCCCCCACTTATATACGCAATCTGCATGTGAAGCCAAAGCAGGTCTATGTCAAACAAACCTAGCAGGGTTAGGCCAATGTCACTATTATCCATGTAGGTAGATGAATAAGCATAGGTATACATCACTTATAAGTAGAAAATAAAAATAATAAGCTGAGACACAAATGAGAATATGCTGTCTAGTGAAAGAAATCAACAAGAAATTGCCCATACACATATGCTTGTCCTACTCACTAATGTGCATCAGACATATGAATATCACCCAAGTCAGACACCCCAGCAGTGACCAGGACAATCACACTATCATCTGTACAAGGTGCTGAGCAAGCATTAAATCATAATTAATAGGACTATACTTCTACTAACAATATTACCGCTACTACAACTGCAACTATGCGCACAACAAATAATGGCAACATTGAACTTAAGCAGAATAAAACAAAATTACAATGTAGTAAATCTTCTGTGATGAAACCAGACATCTGAGTAAACAAATAGTAAATGTCCATTCTTTGCATCAGACCATAGTGAAGCCAAGTCACAAAGAAGTTTGAAATGGGCAGGGAGGGCTAGCCTGACGCAAAGGATGTGTAAATGTGTGTGTGTGTGTGTGTGTGTGTGTGTGTGTGTGTGTGTGTGTGTGTGTGTGTGTGTGTGTGTGTGTGTGTGTTTGGGTGTGTGCGCACATGCACACATGTGTGTGTCTTCAGGAAAGCAGCCTGGTATGAGCTGTGCTTGGTAAAGGAATCAGTTCACTGTTGCCAACCCTGACTATGTGAGCTATCTCTGGAGACAGACAGAGAGAGAGAGAGAGAGAGAGAGTAGGACTTGCACTGCGGGTTCCATGACCCTGGCTAGAAGATGAGGTGCTACATGAATATAAACCACAAATGCCAACCAAAACTTGTATTAAAATCCAATCTCTCTAGTGCCTCGGCTTATACCAAGCATTCAAGGAGTAAAAATTAGCATAAAATATGTTCCTATATATACCAGCAGCTATATCATAATTAATCACATAATTAAACATGTAGATGTAGATGAAGGGTTGTATAACAATAGTATTGTAAATAAGTATGATTACCATAAAGAGAAGGATATGGAAAAGATAAGCCCCCAGATTCACTACCCTTCTGTGCAGGACAAGCTTAGTCCTGCACGGAAGTGGCCGTTTAGGAGCAGGATGGCAGCGCTCCATGCATATTAATAAAGGTGCACTGCCTGAGCTCCTAAAATTACACAGAGCATGTACGTGTGCAGAGGGTGTGTCTGAGAGCAGAGCTCTCAGAATATACACGGCCCTGCAATAAAAAACAGCAGAGTATGAATAAGAATGAGCGAGAGCACTCATAGGTGTTTGCATACCCCTAGCAACATCCCCCCATGTTTACAAGAGCAATAGTTAAACATAAAATATAAAGAATATTTTTTTTTTTATGAAACAGATTAAACAACCATAGGTGCGTGGGTTTGCCTATCACTTAGCTACTGTTAATGCAGCTTAAATAGCACAAGAGGATAAAAAGCAAGATATATACAAACAAAGCAATACATCAATAGTATAGTGGGCAGAGCATTTGCTTTACAAGCAGTTATTTTCTGTTCGAGTCCCACTCCAGTACAATCCATTTTCCATGTCAAATCACTGTATGATCAATTTATTTTGTTGCATAATCTACGATAACATATATTTATAACATGTATATATTTATAACATATATTTGTGAACTGGAGTACTGCATTAAATGCAGATGTGAGGTGTCAGTGTCATAATGTTGCAAAGTCCACAGATAATCACAAGTGCCCCATACAGTATATGTACACAGGAATTAGGGATACAAATGGAAGGTAAAATGTGTAATGAATGATAATTCCATACCGTTTCCAAATCTACCACCTTCCCAAGAACCATTAGACATTACTGTCTAAATTAGTGCAGTGGTAAGCAGGAATAAGCACTAGTAAGCAAGTGTAAGCACAATTAAGCAGTAATAAGCAGGAGTAAGCATATTTAAGTAGTAGTAAGCGGGTTTAAGCCTGTTTGCGCAGGGGTAAGCAATGCACACACAGGTTAAGCAACTGAGAAGCTAAATCAATATAAGAAACTGTAACCAGAAGTTAGCATTGCTTACCCTCATGCAAACCCGTGCAAACCCGCTTACAATTGCTTAAAAGTGTCTTAATCACTCTGTAGGCAACAGACGCTGTCCTGGCCAGAAACAAAATAAACAGCCTTTGCAGGTCTTGAACCCAGGACCATGCATATTATAGTTGCAGTACTTAACCACAAAGCCATACATAAGACTGAGGTATCACTAAACAGATCCTCACTATAGGAAAATCAAACTGAACATGTGAAAGGAATCTATATACAGTTGTATGTTGTATAACCTACTACATAACATAAATATGTGAACTGAAGTACTGCAGTAAGCCCAGATGTGAGGTGTCATTGTAATAAAGTGTTGAAATCCCCTAATAAACACAAGGACCCCATACAGTGTACCTACACATGAATCATAGATATCAAACACATATATAACATGTAATGAATAATAAATCAATGCCAAAAAGCAAATATAATGCAACTTAAATATTAAGCAACACTAAGAATTGCACAGCCCAGCTTAGTAGGTGTAAGCAATGTGTAAGCTAGCTAACTCAGTCTGCCCATTGGTATACCCCTTTAAGCAATGCCAACCTTAGGTAAGCAGGTTTGCCCATAGCTTAGCCTTTTCAAAACCATCCAATCACAGCAATGTGTGGGAAATCGGCCCTATTTAAACCCAACAGGCAGGAATACATCTCATAACTGGTTGTAGCTTCCCCTTGTAGGCAATATGTCTGGAATGGGAGAGAATGTGTGCTTTTGGGCACAGCGCTGGGGCATCCAGGATTCTAGAGTCATGACAGGACTCCTTGTGAAAGAACATGACCATGGAATGTTGCAGGGCCAGTACCAGGGTTCCCAATATAAAGCGGAAGGCTGGGGCCATCTCGCCTGTGACCTCACCAGTGCCACTGGCATACCCCGAACTGGTGAGCAGGTCAGGCATCACTATGCTGACCTGAAGCGGCAAAGTGGAATCTCTTGGGTCAGTGGATCCAAGAGGCTAGGAGGACAGGTGAGGTCCCAGCCATGTGTATCAGTCCACTACCTGTGTAATAATTGCCTGCTCATGTATATTATGGATAGGTATGGCTAAATATTCCTCTTATGTCCTTCACAGTGGCAAGTGAGCGGGCTATGAACCAGGAGGTCCATGGATGTCGATTGGAGCGGTTGCAACGCGAGGCAGGTTAGTAATACTCTTGCATGTACTGTCATAGGAAATAAATCTAAAAGCAGTAGCAAGTTAATTGCCTGTATAAAAACCTGTATTGTTTAAGGCATGTACTGCATACACCAGACAATATGGCAGGAAGAGTCTCATATAGGTTGTATGTAAATAAAAGCATAATAGTTCTGTCAATAAAGGTCTAACTGCTGAACTGCATGTGTTTACTCTTCTATCATATGGTAATGTAGATTTGCAATCACTTAATAGTACTGTTGTATTAAGCACTGTTACCCACACTGTGCAACATAAATAAAATGTGTAGGAATATCTGTATATGACTGGAGTAATTCCAAGAGGTCATATAGTACAACTGAGAGAGACATCGACAGAAAACAGTGAAAAGACAAATAACAAAATCCAAATAGCACACTCAACTGAGACATGACCAGTAGCATTTTTAGCACTCACAGCCATGGTTCAAATTCTGGGAGTGGTAGTAGGCTGCATACAGAATCATACCCCACAATTGTACAGAATGTCCAGTAAATTGGCCCATATCTGCTGCCTGTCACCCTGTCCCCCTGGGAAATCAGTGGGATGATCCCAGACATTTAGGAAGCAAACAAAAAATACAACTGATTGTCAGACATCTATGGGAACAAACTTGTCACTCTAGCAACTCCTCAAAATGTTATGAGAGTAATAAGCCAAGTATGTCCTAGCTACATCCCCATGTTGTCAAGCTGTGACCAGAGTGTGTACAGTAACAGAGTGAGATGTATGTGCATAACACTAATGTGGAATCTGATAATTTGTGTGGCAACATTCAGGTAGTGCTAACAAACATTGCTCCCACAGGTCTGTCAGATACGAACACTGTGCCTAGAAATAAAAGATTGATATCCTGTACTGGTACTGTGTACTCTGTTATTGTATGGCGTTGTCAGTGTTGCAGTTGCTCTGAATAATAAGGTATTACTCATCACTGTCACCCACACTGTGCTACATAATATAACTGTCTAGGAAATCCTGTATAAGAGTGTTGTAATTCACTAAAGGTTTAAGAGGGCAATAGTTGAAATATGTCCCGGTTCACCTGCATGTGGTCAAGACATCCCCAGAGTCTGTGCAAAAAGAGATGGACAGGTATGTGCATAACATCAACCTGGAATCTGGGAGTATGTGTAGAAACAGTTAGTGTTAACAAACAATTCCTCCACAGGTACACCAGGTAAGAGGTGTATACTGCAGGTAAAACCAGTTCATGTATATAGTTGTCAACAGCCATACCACTGTCCAAAGTAAGGCAATAGGGTAGTGTACTAATACTTGTAAGTTACAGATAACAGCACTGACTAGGAAAGTAATGCAAACTACAGGAATATACTAGTCGTTAACTGACATCTGTCTCACCCCCCACCATATCTATTTATTTATTGTATTATTTATTATTTATTTATTTTACATTTGTTTACCGGGATAGTCCGACTGGATATATGTCCATTTTCAGCAGAAACCCAGGGAGAAAAGCTCCACATAGACAAACTTACATAGATTACACAGAAGTTAGCAAACAATTATAAAAACAAAGTGATTATATACAATGGCTTAGTAGTGTTCCCTAGTAGGGACTCACAATTCTTACGGACAAACACAATTAAAAGTAAGAGACATCAGATTGGAAGCAGGGCTTAGTGACGTAGTTACAAGTTATGATAGTTACAGAATATGCTTTCAGTTTATAACTTAATCAGGGTTGGTACATGGGCATAGCCAATTCACTTTGAGATACCGTTTGAGGCTTTTTTGAAGAGACTTTTGGAGGATTGTAGGGTTATATAGTTTGGCAATGAATTCCAGGTTTTGCCAATGAAGTTGGCAAACAGAGATTCACCAACAGAGTTATTAGCTTTGTGGATTTGGAACAGTAGTTTATCAGTTGACTGTAGGGATCTCGGGTTGCTATATGGCTTAATAATATTTTTAAGTGAGGGGGTATCCTCAGGGTGGTACAGTTCTAGCCACTTTAGTTGTTTAAGGTTCTTGCAGTGGTGGGTTCTATAGGTGGAGCCAGTGACGAATCTGGCAGTATGATTGTAGCTATGGGACAGCTTACCTAGTTTGGATTTGTTGAGGTTTAAGAGTACAGGCGAGGCATATAAAAGAGTAGGGAGTAGGTGTGATCGGGCGATTGCAGTCCTAGCTAGTGGGGTTAAAAGTGTCTTGTTTCTATACAGTGATCCAGACTTCTTCTGTATGGTTTTGTTGACCTGTAGGTCAAATTTGAGATTATTGTCTATGATAACCCCTAGCAGTTTGGTGTGATGATCTGGGGAAATAGTGGTACCATTGTTAGATGTGACAGAGAATGAAAGTGTATAACCACATAAAGAAGACAAAGTGCCGTACAAAGCTAAAAACACAATCCTCCAGCACATAGAATGTCACCAAGTAAGCACAAGCAGGAAAATATTCACAAAACAGTTTTAATCCAGCAATAAAGGCTCTCCTAAAAACAACAATGTTTTTAGGAGAGCCTTTATTGCTGGATTAAAACTGTTTTGTGAAAATTTGCCTGCTTGTGCTTACTTGCTGACATTCTATGTGCTGAAGGATTGTGTTTAGAGAATGAAAGTGTGGTATATCTGCTAGTGGGGGAGAAGATTAGAAGTTTAGTTTTATTGGGGTTCAGAAGTAGGTATTGGTTGGAGAGCCAGTTCTAGATAATGTTAAATGTATTTTGGGTTAAGGTTTGCAGTTTGGATGGGGAGGTGGCTGAGCAGATGAGAGTGGAATCATCTGCATATTGAATGCAGGTAGCTTTAGGGATAGCAGTGTGAAGGATTTTGATAAAAATAGAGAAAAGTAGTGGACCTAGTATGGACCCTTGAGGGACACCAAGTGTGAGAGGTAGCTGGCTGGAGAGTTTGCCCTGCCATAGTACTGCCTGTTGTCTACCAGTCAGGTAGGATTGGAACCACTGAACAGCAGGCTTGTTGAGGGAAATAGACTTTAGTGAAAGAATGAGAAGTTCATAGTTGACCATGTCAAAGGCTATTGATAGGTCAAGAAAGAGGGTGGAGGTTAGCCTATTGTCATTCCTGTTTTGGTGTATGGCAGTAGTAAACAAAAGGAGGGCTGATGTGGTGCTGTGGTATGGCCTGAAGCCATGCTGGGAGTTGGATAGTAAGTTTTTCTGTGAAAGGTATTGCATTAGTTGCTTGTGTACACATTTCTCCATTATTTTGGCTAGTGGGGAAAGAATGGCAATGGGACTATAGTTGGATATGTCTGAAGAGCTACTGCTTTTATGGAGTGGGATGACACGAGATATTTTCCAGAGGGAGGGGATTGCGCTTTCCGATAAGGTTCTGTTGATGAGGATAGATATGGGATATGCAATGGCATCTGCGGATATTTGTAGGTACTCCGCAGGGAGGAGGTCAGCAGCGAGAGTGGTAGGTTTTAGTTTTTTAGAAGTGGTTATATAAAACTAGTGGATATTGGTTGGAAGCTAAATTTGGGGTGATTATTGGGTAGATTAGGCATGTTGTTTAAGTTAGAGGGGTTAAGTTGTTTTACTAGGGATTGGATTGTTTCAGTGAAAAATTTATTAAAGGCACTAGCTATGGTCTCTGGGGATTTATGGATGTAGTTAGCCGGGGTTGGGGTGGTGGAATGACCTGGATGAAGCAGTTGATTTAAGCCTGCCCAGAACGTTTGAGGGTTGTTATGGTGTTTTTGTAGGAGATTTTGGTATAAGCTTTTTTTATCCAGTAAAATTTACTTTTTTTGTATCATTCTTGAGTTGACGATATTTTAGATGATCAAGTGGGGCTTTAGTTGTTCTCTAGCTGTTCCAGGCTCTGTTTCTAGTTTTGATTTTAGCTTTGGTATCTTTTGTGAGCCATGGTGCTGTATTTGATCTAGTTTTTATTGTACGTGCTGGAGCATGGGAATCAAGGATACTTAGGAATTTAGTGTTAAAGTGATCTATGGCCTCCTCTAATGTTAGATTTTTTTTAGTTTTGACCAGTCAACTGCTTTTAATTCATTTTGGAATATAGCAACGTCAAAGTGTTTCCTGTTTCTAACTTCCTGCCTTATGCTTTATGATATAGGTTAGACAATGGTCGATGTGGTCATCCAGGAGAGTACCAGCTGTGTACAGATGGGGTTGGTTATTAACTCATTACATCTGAGTGATGTCTCCAGGTGTTTCTACATTTACGTCCTACTGCTCCTCTAGGCATCAAATATTACTCATTCATACTTGCATTAATAATTCCAAAGCCATACTACATACAAGGTATCAGAATATTTTCTCTTGAAGCATACATTATGGCAAACACAATTGTACTGATATTTGACCTTTGTCAATGAGTATTTGTTAGAATTGTAAGGTGATAAGTTCATTTGTAAAGGCTCAGGCCACACCCACTAGGAGTTAAAGGTACACACTGAAATGACTTGTACTGGAGGGAATAAGTTAACTAGGATCCAGTCTAGGATACTTTCCCTGTTGATTGGTTTGTTTATCCTAGTGGGAGAGGTTATTGTCTGTTTAAACCCAGATATATTTATATGGGTGAGGGGGGGGGGTCGGAGGAGCAGTGGTGCCAGTTGGAGTTAAAGTCACCAAGAACTATGGTTTCTTGGGGATAGGTAGTGGATAACCAGTAAAGGATATATTCTACATTATTTAGGTTGTTGCCTGGCAGAATGTATGCACAGACAATGTTCAAGTGCTTGTTTTGGTTAATCTGTAGCTTGGTTATGAGGAGTTCCGCGTTATTGAATTGGGAAGGTTGAATGGTGTCTTAATTAATGGTTAGAGTATTTTTGTAAAGGACTGCTATCCCACCTCCTTTCTTTGTAGCATGGTCTAGCTGGTGAATATTGTATCCTGGAGGTAGTATCTCATTGTCAGTAGTACTGGGTTTTATCCAGGTTTCCATAAGACACAAAATGTCTGGGGAGTGGGTTGCTAGGAGGGCGTGTAGGTTGGGAATCTTATTGTTAATACTTCTACTATTTAGGTGAAATGCTAGGAGGGAACTAGTGGGAGTATACATGGGTGGCTGGACTGTGGAGGCTGTGGTAGGGGAGAGGAGGTTATTGGGTGTGGGTGGGCCAGGGTTGGGATGAATGTCTCCATGTGTTATAAGGTTATAGTGACAGGATATTCTGAGCTTTAGGAGTTTGTTTATACATTTTATATAGTCTTTGACTTTAGGATTATGTTTTGTGACTGTACAGGGGTGGTATTTTATAGAGGGTGGTATATTCTGTGTGCTGGATATGGTAAAGTGTTTGGTGTTATGTGTGAAGTCATGGGTTTCTGACCATTTGGGTAGTGAATACCATGGTCAAGTGTTTGTTCGTAGGCAGTGCGATGGTAAAATAGAAACAGTATAGGCATTAGGGTAATTAACATTTTTTTGTTTGTTTGCATTTTGTTAGGGGGTGGGCCAGTCTGCAGATGTTGTATATCTGCAGCAATAAACTAAATACCCAACTCAATTGGTATGTATTGACTTAACTGTAATGTTGGGACATATGTCCTATTGTTGGATAATTATTTAAATCAGTTTCTATGCATGTGCTATGTTGAAATACTCCCACATTGGTGGCATGGCGCCATCAATGTACCTGCATGCTGTTGTAATTACCACTGTGGTCCCGTATATGCATGTGTTCTGTTTGCTATGCAGCTGTTCCACATCTGGTGTCTGGGTTAATGGAGATATCTACGCATGCTGTTATACCTAATCCTGGAATGTGTTGACTACTACTAACCCACATATGCTGATAAAACATA
>NC_056746.1:716498779-716546426 GCF_019279795.1 Protopterus annectens
TCAGGTTAACATGTATTGTAGCATGCTGAAATGTCATAGGTGTGTAATAGGGTTATCTACAATCTGGCTCTATATATACCCCCTAATGTTAGGTTGTGTGCATATGTGGCACCTGTCTGTATTGTAACAAGGCAGAACAGTGCAGCTGTGCAAGAAGGAGTTGTGAGATTGTGGGCCTGATGTCTGAATGTGCCGCATATATAGGTATGTGTATGTGTATACACACACACACACACACACACACACACACACACACACATATATATATATATATATATATATATATGTATATATATATATATATATATATATATATATATATATATATATGGGTCTACTGCTTTTAATCAAATACCACTTATTCGAAAAAGAGCAGTAGACCGCTCAGTTACGCAAAAGTGCACTTATTCGAAAGTAAACTTTCGTGAAACTCGGTTCAATGAACCGATAAAAAGATAAAAAAAAAAAAAACCAGAAAACTCTTACTAACATTACATTGGGTGGGGGACTTCACCCCCCACACCCCCCTACTTAAATATACCAACTCTGAGATCGCACTACAGTGTGGAACAGGTAAATTCCCTATTCTCCACTGTAGTGTACCTGGGCACTTCATTTTCCCTGAATGGTTCGTTGAACTGTGCTTCTTGGAAGTTTACTTTCGTTTAAGTGCACTTTCGCGTAACCGAGGATCCACTGTTCATTTTTGAACAAGTAGATTTTCGGTCTTTTACAGTAGACTCATATATATATATATATATATATATATATATATATATATATATATATATATATATATATATATACATGTACGTCTACAGATATAAAGATACCCATATGTAGACACATATATAAACGGGTCTACCTGATAACGCTGAAAGTCCACAACACCTATGATGAGAACACCGACCCTGGAAGATCGACAACAGAGATAATCGACAGTTGAAAATCCCAATGTTGAGTACACCTACATGTTAAGGTAAGTGTGCGATAGTGATGGACTGTAGGGTTGGGGTGGATTCAGTGAGTTAGGGTTAAGGCGCGGGTCAGGTGAGTGTATGATAGTGACAGACTGTAGCGTTATGGGTGTGTTAAGTGAGTTAGGGTTAGGGCGAGGGTTAGGTGAGTATGCGATAGTGGCAGACCTTAGGGTTAGGGTTTGGGTTAAGGTTAGTGCTTAGATAGTTGTGTATATAAGGTTTAGTGCAGGTTTGTAAGGTCTTTGGTGTGCTTGTGTTGTGTATGTGCTTTTTGGACAGGGGATTTGTTTTGTTTGTTGATTGTCGGGATTGTAGTTTGTCGGGCATGTGAAGTTTTGCGTTTTTGAACTTTCGGTTTTGTGGTGTCGGTGATTTCATTGTCGGTGTTTTACCATGTCAGTTTTCTCAGGTAGACCCGTATAAACACATATATACAACATAATTTATATCTACACACACACACACACACACACACACACACACACACACACACACACACACACACACACACACACACACACACACACACACACACACACACACACACGCATATATATATATATATATATATATATGTGTGTATATATATGCACATGTCTACATATATACAAACACACACACACACATATATGTATGAAAATACATGTCCCCTATATTACGACCACAGTGCTGTATGCTATGTGTGAGGGAACAGCACACATAGCAATACACACATATATATACAGCTGTAAGTGTGTGCAACATGGATGGATATGTCACATGTGAACCCCTTGTTGGGACCACATTGCCTTGGCTGTGAAGTAGGGAATGGGAATATGGGTAAGTATGGCAGGTATATTTGTGGAGGTTGCCCGGGTTGGTAGATATAGAGGACAGCCTACAGGGATGGTATATGACACGTGGTGGGTAAACACCCTGGATGGTGTGTGTGTAATCTGCGATGTGACAGCACCATGGTCCCCCATATGGAAACAATGGGAACAAGCCTCCCACATATTGCTACTCACAACAGCAGTCCATGGCTCTTAAGGTGCCTCAGCTGGAGGCTGAGCAAGAGGAGCATGCGGACTCTGTGAATGTGTATTGGGTACCTCAAGGTGATCTAGCACAATCCCACAAGTGTCTATGGAGCTCACTATGGAACAGATCCTGGACCTTACCTTGGATGACAGGATCATGTCTGTGTGTGCCCCCAGGGGTACAGCATCCTCTGAGGTGGTTTCACCTGAAGGTAGTGCTGAACCAGTAGATGAGGAGGCCCCAGGGTCGGTGCCACATGTGATGTGGCCTGGTAACATGGCCAGATGAGGTTGTAGAGGTGGTTCTGCTGGCAAATATTCCCTACACATGCTATTGTGTCACTGTTATAGAACATATGTGGGTAGTAATAGTCTACACAATCCTGGAACATGTCCAAGAGCATGCATAGATATCACCAATAACACAGAATGTCAGTTGTGCAGCAATCACATAGCAAGCGTACGATATGCATACATGGAACTGTAGTGGCTCTGACAGTGGCATACAGATGAATACTCCGTAACAGGCCAGCAATGATAGTGTCCACACAGGGAACATGGCTACAAACAAATAGCACAAAGTGTGGTACAATACATGTCCCACTGGTAGGTAAGTTGTAGCCATACCTATTGAGTTGTGTGAACAATTTGTTATTGCTGATATGGTGAGGGGGTGACAGAGATGTGTATTAAGAACTATGGTTACCTTTCTGTATGAGTTGCTCAGACCTGTTCCCATCTTTATGTCTTTCAGGCAAGATGTCCCATGGACTCCTACCTGCATATTCAGCAGCTGAAAATGGTGTTGTGTTGAACTAGCTCATCCAGCAATACCTTGTCCTGTTTGGCTAGGCCTCCCATGAGCAGCAGGAGTGGAACGCCCTGTGGAACGACCTAGTCCACAGGGTCAATGATGTCAGACTGCATAACCGCAGTGATGAGCAGGTCAGGCATCATTGTTTTGACCTGTTTCGCATTGCCCATCCATGTGCTGCTGCAGTCCAGGGGATCACCTCACAACAGGGGTGGGGTCATGTCATCCATCCCACCTGACACATATTGAGGAGCTCCTCACCAGTCTTGTGGCACCTGCCTGTCCACACAACCAACAACTGCCAGACACCATTGTGGAGGTGGGTGCTACCCACAAACCAGATGAGGATAGTGCAGATAAGGCCACAGGACACATCAGTAGACCACTGCTGCATATGCATCTGCATCTGTACAAGTAGATCATGCATATCTGACATGCCATATATATAGTTTGTTGCTGCATAGTAGTAATAAACAGATGTGCATAAGTGGCATTATTGTGGACTGTTGATGTACTGTAATGCTGCACCCACCCTGTCGCAATGCCACAGCTGTGGCCACTAACATCGCATCTCTCACACTCATATGTAGGTCCCTCTGGTATACCACTAAGGCAGCAGCCTGTAGCTGGTAAGTATGGTTTATGTTGATGCTTGACAATACACCGGGCATGTAATGGCTATGGTATATTCCATGCACACATCTAATACACCTACCCATAATGCATGCTGTACATGTTCATGTATTGTTGCTGTTAAATGCACTGCATCACAATGGTGACCATGATGGGGTATTGGAAGGGTATGTCAGATACCTGCAAAATAACTAACATCCTGTAATTGCAAAATGTGTCCACAGGGATTAATATAATGGTTGGACACATGACCTACAGTAGGGGCATGTGTGAAACATCACCCTTATGCAACGCAACAACAGTGTATATACCAGTATTGCAATGGCAACTGTTACAGATGTACACTATGGCATAACGTATTACAGTGGTCCACATTATTAGCTGGGACTAGGCTGTAACACGTGGTGTTCAGTCTATGGGGCACTGCAAACTGACACATGTGTAGGCCATACTTGTAAAGCATTTGCAAAAAGGCTGACGGTGGGAAGGGGCTGTCAGCATGACACACCAGTGTTCTGCAGCAGGGATCCTAAGGATGCTAAAAATGGCTGTTTCTGCACACAGTCAGGTTCAGGAACTGTGGCATTCATAACCCTACCCCCACAGCAATAGTGACAGCAGTGTGTGAACACCAAGGGATGTTCACATGAGTAGACCTTGCAATCATGCATAGTTGAGGGACTTGTGTAGGGCAGACGGACCATATACTGGCAAATACAAATGACCCATGCTAGTATACCCCTGGCAGGAATAGTGACTGCTATAATACATATAACAATAGGTGCAACAAGCCATCATGATAATGGTGTGCAGACATGCACACACGGAGTGTATGCATCGAGGTCAGCATTCCCACACCTAACACATTTTGTAGACACTGCATGTGCATGTACAGGACATATGTCAAATATCAGGCTCATGTACTGTTAATATATGCAGTGATGTGGTCCCATGGCAGATCAAGGAAGGGGGTGTCACATCAGTAAGGGTATGTACACTCCCCATAGCCACGGAATGGTCTGATGGTTGCCACTGTAATAGTATTGTATTAGTCATACATGGTCCGCTGATGTTGAGATCTGTAAACCGATATCAGGCAATCACAAATGACATCTGTCCACATATCATCCCAGGTATGTGTTGCTGAAAAACATAGGGTCTGTGAGCATTAGAGCTGACATAACTGACACAGTACTACACATTCAGCAATGGGTTGTACACCTGTGAGGTTTGGTGCACAGTACATGGCAGGGTGTAGAACAGGTGCACAGCAATACTGTGTACATGGGTTTAGTAGTTTCCAGGGGAAGGGACATCACCTACTAACACAGCCCATGCATCATACACATGTATACTGTTGCTAGCATGGATTGACAATAGCTGCACTGCATGCTGTTGTGTACCATATCTTATGCAGATTGACAGATGGGTAATGGGAGGACTGTCTGTACTATCTTTGTGCAACCTCACCTGTGTGTGTGTGTGTGTGTGTGTGTGTGTGTGTGTGTGTGTGTGTGTGTGTGTGTGTGTGTGTGTGTGTGTGTGTGTGTGTGTGTGTGTGTGTAGTTATTTTGTCTGCAGTTTCACTCTGGTGAAGTGGATGGAGGTTGATGCATGTAGGATGTGTGTATGTACAAATGTGTGTGTTTGTCTGGGTGTCCCTGTATGCACATTTGTGATTGTGGGGTTGTTCATATGGCAGTACTTCCCTTTGGGACCATACAGTACATGGACATGGACTGACACATGAAACACCAGGAATACTTGTCTGATATGTAATCACAAGATAGCTGATAGCATAATAGGGTCTGTAGCATAGAACATGCATTGGGAGGGAAAGGAGACACCAGGTATCCCCTTAATATTGCATTCAGCAGAGAGGTGAATGACAACCCACATATGCAGCACTATAGATGCATTGGAGCATTACTAGACAACACCAGGGAGTGTATCCATATATTACAGTTGTCACATGATAGGTTGATTGAGCAGCATATTTGGCATTTGCTGAGCAATGCTTACACATGACACTCCAGTGCGTGACATTATGGAGTGAACGTAGTAGCCCCTCACATATAGGGGTCATGCTCACAATGTCTGGGCATACAAAGGGTGAACACTGAATGACAGCAGTAAGACCATGTAAAACCTACTCCACTCAGGTCAAGGAGGTAATGGAGTAACAGCTCTTGTGTTGTGATCACTTGTCTAGGCATTTAGAGGAATGATCCATTAATGAGTGGTATTAATGAGTGTATGTTACCAAGTGTGATGCAGGATAGGGAACTTATGGGAGTAAATATTTGACTGTCTGTACAATCACTGTCAGGTGGGTATTAAGGTGGAATGTGTGTGTGTATGTGTGTGTGTGTGTGTGTGTGTGTGTGTGTGTGTGTGTGTGTGTGTGTGTGTGTGTGTGTGGTGTGTGTGGTGTGTGTGTGTGTGTATTGTTATGCAATGCTGTACAGGTCTTAAAGTGCATTGCTTGTTTTCCCCCACAGACGGCGAGGTGGGTCAGGGTCCCTTCTGCATGCAATCTGATGTTGGTGCCCAGACAAACACCAAAGAGGATAATAGTGCTGTTGAGGCACAGGTGGAGTTGTCAGGTGCCGAAACAGCACCATCATTTGACATCCCCCTCTTAGCCACCCCAACTCTGCACACAGTTTCAGTCCCTATACATATCCCATCACCAGAGGGACAGTTAGTCACCAGTGGCCATAGCAGAGGGACAGTTGGCGGTTGGTGGCAGTGCATAGGAGAGTGTGGTATCCATGCCTACTGTGTCTGGTCATAGCAGGCATAGCTGGATGTCTGGCAGGGCACCACATAGGCAGATGTTCCATGGTGCTCATGGTAGGGCCACTGGTCATCATGCCCCTGGAAGAAGTGCCACAACTGGTACCATCAGGTGCATATCATGGGGATGCAAGCACATATGGATCTCTACACCACACAGGGCCGGAGGCTAGAGAGGGCTGCTCTCACATCTGCAAGCAACAACTTCCATGAACTGTCTGGTGCCCTCCTTGCTCATACCAAGGTCATGGATAGATGGTTTGGTGAGATGATGGGCCTCATCGACCGTGGTTTGTCTGTGCTTGAACTTCTGGTGAGAGTGCAATGATGGCCGCGTGGACGTAGGCCAGCAACACCAACAACTGGTGGTCAAGGTGGATGTGCTAGGACACCAAGGTGCTCCTGTAGTGGCAGCACCAGCCCTAGCACTGCAGGGGGTCACTGTCCACACCAAAGCAGGCCACGAGCATGTGGTCCTGGCCAGTCCCAAGAAGGACCTGGTTCCAGCGGACATCTGTCATCATCAGGGGAGAGTAGCACATTGAGGCCTTTAACAGGACATACCAGTGGAAGACCTGGCAGGCACAGTCCGCATGTCTGTGGCCAGAGGCGGTGAACTGCACACCCTGCCAGGTATGGTATGCAGCTCTCCATAAACACCTGTATAGGGAAGCCACATGGCAGAACTTTGTGCATGGATACCCACACACTACTCGAACACACCTTGGGCAACCCCATAGCTACACACACCAAATCACCATACCCAGTTCAACTCATTACACCCTTCACCCACAAACATGGTGTTAAATGTATGGCCCACCCTCGGCCTCTGGCAAAACAACAACACACCTGTGCCACATCCATGTCATCCATAACATCGATAAAGGGACAAGCTAATATGGTTCTGGTGCACACGGTGACTGTACTACAGTGCACCAATGTACTGCAGTGTAATATGTTGTCAGGAGTAATGTTTAATGCATACATGTCAGGTAGTGTATTCATCCAGCAATGATGCATTATAGCTGCTAGTAACACTGGGTTATTGTGGTCTCCATAATGTTATCCATTTGTGTTGTAGGTGTACATGTGTCAGCAGGATGATGGTCTGCAGTCATATTCCACAAGGGGTATAGCACTGTGGTGAAACCATGGCTGTGACATATCCTGGGTGCAGTTCAACACATGTCACAGGTTTGTGTAACAGTTATTGCCTGTGCTACATGGACAGGTGACCCGCTGGGACATGTATAATCTGCAATCTGATATAGACCCATTAACATGCATGCACACTCTTACTTAGCAACACTAGGACTAGACTCCTACCGAGGTATGTAGTGCTACTGAACTGTGTGGATTTCATTGCATACACCACACAGCATGTAGGGTGATGTGTGTTCCAGGTTACATGTTACATGCAGAACATGCCCAGGCATGTACAGTATGTTATTGGGGGATGTAATGGGTGTATATGGACAATACATAGTGTGACATACCATCATATACACATTAACAAACACACATCTGAGAGATCTGGGCCTATCGGTGCTAACTTGTCTGCGTATCCAATGTGTTGCAGGTAGGCTGCACACAGCACATGAATAAGTGGCACCCCCTTCCCTACCCCTTCTTATAGCCCCCCATCCTTGAAAAGCTCTTTTCTTCCTAAACTGAGTTTTAGCCTTCTTACTATTGACCCTACATATAACTTGCTCTGCTCTAATCTCCCACCTTCCGCCTCTACAAACTCTTATACTACTTCTTACTCTCCCTACACAGATCTCAAACTCACTTACCTCTGCAAGCAGTATTTCACAATTGGAATTCCACTGATTGTTCACCTTGACTATTTCATTCAACTGTCACTACCCGCTCCATTCGCCCTCCGCTCCCCTCCCTGCCCCCAATTCCAACCCACCCAGGGGTCCTACATTTATTTTCACTAACCGCACCCGTATCATCTTTTGTTCCAATCAATTAACACACCTTATTACCACTCCCCACCCTAATTTACTTACTTAACTCTCATACCTTATCATATTTCCTCCCTATCTTTACAGTTGTCAACTACTACTACTACATACCCCTGTCTATTTGATATCTTATACCAAGATTATGGCCATAGTATCCTTCCTTAATCAATTAAAACTCATAGCCTTTCTCTCCTTCCTACTTCCTCTACTAATTACCTATATATTAACCTCCTATGAACGACCATTATACCCAAACCTTCTATTCCCCTCGAAATTCACTTCAACACCACTACTAGCTATCTCCTAACCCAGCTTTAACAACACAACTAGTCCCTGCTACTTGCAAGCCAAATATCACAGGCTAACCCATAGCCTTACTACAGGATACGTACCCAAAGAATGGCGTACGGCAACTGTGGTCCCACTCCACAAAGGCGGTGCTTCTACGGACCCTGGAAATTACCGCCCCATAAGCTTGACGAGCCTTGTCTGCAAAGCTATGGAGAGGATCATAATGGAACTCATAAATAAAGACATTGGGGACCTACAGACACTGGATCCTACCCAATTTGGCTTTGTCAAGGGCAGATCCTGCCTCTTGAACTTGGTCGACTTTTTTGAAACAGTCACTAAGGCCATTGATGAGGTAAGGCAGTTCACACAGCCTACCTTGACCTAGCAAAAGCGTTCGACACAATACCCCACGGGAATCATAGAAAAGCTCACCAGCTTAGATGTAAACCCATATGTCACAAGATGGGTTGCAAACTGGCTCAAGGACAGAACACATAGGGTTAGAGTTGCTGGTGCCATGTCAGACTCTAAGCCGGTCATGAGCGGTGTCCCACAGGGCTCAGTCCTGGGCCCCCTCTTGTTCGGCATTTATTTTTCTGAAGTGCAGGCAAACATAGGGGGATTGTGGCTGACAAAATTTGCAGATGACTGCAAACTGGGCACCATAATTGACACTCCATCAGACACAGACATCCTCCAGAGAGGTCTCATAGAAATGGATAACTGGTGCCAGAGCCATGGCCTTAAGCTAAATGCCAAAAATGTATAGTCATACCCTTTGGGAAAAACAAGGTAACCCCTAATTACCACATAGGTGGTAATCCATTAAACACGGAAGAAGTTATCAGGGACCTGGGGACCCAAGTTGACAGTAACCTCTCCTTTGACACTCACATTGCCAAAGTGGTTAGGAAGACCTTCTACATTGCCCACCTGATCATGAAGGGATTCACATCCAGATCAGGAGAGGTCATTGTACCCCTGTACTCTTCACTTATCAGACCAATGATTGAGTACAATGCCCCATTCGGAATGTACCTTACCTGACACCTGCAGCAGTTGGAAAGACCCCAAAAGTTCCTCATCAAAAGGATAAAGTGTCTCAAACATATGTCATATGATGCCCGACTGAAGAAACTCCAGCTCTATTCAGTCGCATACCGTCTGCTCAGAGGTGATCTGTGCCTGACATACAAGGCCATGTCCAACCCGGAATTAATGGACATGCTCCACCTCAAAAAATCCAAATCCACCAGAGCCACGAGAGCAAGAGACTTAAACCTCAACACGGATATAAATAGGACGTGCTGGAGGGACAGATTCATCACCCAGAGACTCCCTACACTATGGAACAGAATCCCAGTCCATGTGAGGCAGAGCCCCTCACTGACTCTGTTCAAGAGAAATCTTGACGAGTGGATGGGAGATCGTAGGTTTACCCCGGGAACCATCTCTGTGTCACTGCTGGACAGAGGCACAGCAAACTAATGGATATAGTATTCTCATCCTAAGGGGTGGTGAAAGCCACACACACTCTGGCTGGGCTTATAAATTCCCTAGGGCAGATAGCCTAGTATGAACCTATGAACTTATGAACCTATAAAGTATAGTAACCTACACACAAGAAAACTACTTTATTATTTCTGTAAATTTAACAACCCCACATATAAAATATTCCAACTAGCCCTGCTAGATGGAGACATTCATCCTAAACCCGGCCCAATCAATATTCCTGCCACTGTACTAGGCAACTCTAACATAACTAATACACATACTCCCATTAAACCTCCAAACTCTCTCTATATAGCACATCTTAACATTCGAAGCATTAACAATAAGATTGCCCATCTTCACGCCCTCTTAGAATTCTACCAATTTGACATCTTATGTTTATCTGAAACATGGCTAAAACCTTCCATTAATGACAATGAAATTACCCCACCTGACTACAGTATCCTCAAATTAGACCGTATTAACAAAAAGGGAGGGGGTGTAGCAGTCCTCTATAAAAATAACCTACAAGTTGCCACTTCAAACATAAATCAACCTATATTTAATAATGCTGAAATCCTTGTCACCAAACTTCAAGTCAACAAATTCAAATTCATAAACATTGCTTGTATTTACCTTCCCCCTGGAAATAACACTAACACCCTTGAAATTATTCTCAATTGGCTATCAATTAATCTTCCACAAGAAACTTTAGTCCTTGGAGACTTTAACATTGACTGGAAGTCCTGTAGTACCCCTTATCCCACCACCCATATTAATCTTTATGGCTTCTCACAAATCATCACCTCCCCTACAAGAATTAATAAAACCAAAAACAAGGAAAGCACATTAGATTGGATTCTTACAAACTCTCCACATCACACTACAAAGCAGGGACACTCCATGATGATCTGAGTGACCACTCACTCACATACATCATCAGACACAAAACTAGCATACCCCACCCTAATACCTATCGGACAATATGGACTAAAAAATTCTTTAACCCTGAACTTTTCCAGCTAGAACTCAAACACTGGGCCAGATTCAGGAAGGCTTACACGGAGTTCAAGAGTAGTGTAAGCCTCCGTGTAAGCCTCCCGATTCAGGAACAGCCCAAATCTCTGTGTAAGAGACAGCTAACACGTCTCTTACACAGACTGGGCGAGGAAATGCTCAATACCTCATTTGCAGCTCAAAGATATGCAAATGAGGTATCTAAGCGATCCACGAAGCAGAAACCAGTCCGTGTAAAGGACGTGTTAGCTGCAGAAATGTACTCAGCTGACAACTGAGTACATTTCTGCAAAATTAAAAACGGAGCTATGTCAGCTCCAAATAAAGGGTGCATTTGTTTCATTAAGCATGCCAATGGCCAAATATGTGGCCATTGGCATGAAAAAGTGTTGCAAAAATATGTTATATAACTTTTTTTTTTTTTCACGGGATTTTTTAGGTTTAACTGCAGCGCACACCAGCATAACGGGTGCGCTACCTAAAACTAAAAACCGAAGCTTATAAGCCCACAATTGTGGGATTTATGTATTACATGGAATGTCAATGGAGGGACTTGCAGACCAAAAACAATATGGCCTCTGTTTAGTGGTTGTCAAGGGGGGGAAGCTCTGTGTAAGACATGTAACTAGTCATTACTAGGCAATCCTATGTAAATGAGGGTTACAATACTGAATCACACTGCCACATAGGTAATGAGCACTTTCTGAGTAGTGTAAGAGTTAGAGAAGGAGGAGGAACAGAGTAAGAGGTAGGTGACATCACGGGGGGGAAGGATAGATACAAATGTACCAGATTGAAGGGCAATGTAAGGTGAAAGATGGCAGACAGACTTCAGGGAGGGAGGTGTGTCCCAACAGAACACTAGGAAAGTCAAGAAATGGAAGGTTTACGCTGTCCCTACACTCAAAGTTTCTTGATATACGTGCATGCGCGCGTGTGCGCGCGTGTAAGGCAGGTTCAACATGTGGGAGCGTGTTGCAAACCGTTTACAATGGTTTGCGCGGGCGTGCACGTGTGGAAGGCAGTGTGCGTGCATTTTAACATGAATCAGCCAAGTTCACATCGTGTAAGGATGTGTGCGTGCGTGTAACACCGTCTAGGGATGTGTGCGCGCGTTTAAGTGACTGTGAGCGAGTTTGAGCTGGTGTGCACATTGCTCCCCTTCAGGAAACAGAGAGGAAACAGGGAAAACCAAAATACTAGGAAACTGCCAGGGAATACTGCTGGAGTTAATTGGTGGAAACAATTGGAAGCAGGCAATTATGCAGGCAGACTAGAAGCCCAACCCAGCACTTAAAACACTGCAAAGAGCAGTGCAGGGTGTTTCTCACAAGAGATACTGCAAGAAAGTAAGCTATCAGAATTGAAAACGGAAAAAAGCTGAACTCAGAGCAGAAATGCTAGGGGCTGCCATAGCTGTTATAATCAGGCAAATGCGAATTGCTGAGGGTGGTGTCAATGCAAATGCTGACAGACAACCCAGAGTGAGGAGAAGGAGAAGAGTATACAGGCCCAGGATCACCTACCATGGGTTACATGAGCTGGAGATAGTAGAGCGCTACAGAGTAGACAGAGACCTTCTGCAGCAGATTGTTGAGCTGTGCAGGCCACATCTCACACACAGAACCAATAGAGGGGAACCCATCCCAGTGGAAACCAAGGTATGTGTTGGCCTAAGAATACTAGCAACAGGTACCTTCCAGAGACCAACTGGTGATATGATGGGGATATCACAGGCATCAGCCTCCAGGGTACTGCACCAGTTCCTGGATGCCATGTCAGCACATGTCGGTGATCATATATATGTCCCTAATGACCGTGAGGTTGTGGCCAGCAATATGCGTCTCTTCCAGCAAATAGCGGGATACCCTGAGGTGCTGGGTGCAATAGACTGCACGCGCATACGCATCAAAGCAACAGCTGGTGAGCGGGGTAGAGTCTACATTAACCGCAAGGGATACCCCTCCATCAACTGCCAGGTCGTGTGTGATGCCCAGGGCATAATAATGAATGTGTGTGCTGGCTGCCCTGGGAGCTATCACGATTCCCACATCTGGCATCTCACGCAGCTGTACCAATCATTTGCCAGTGGGGACTTCCCACACGGACACCTAGTGGGGGGTGCAGGTTATGCACTTGAGCCGTGGCTGATGACACCCATCAGAAATGCACACACACCTGAACAGGAACGCCATAATGAGGCACACGCACAAACACGTAATGTCATAGAGCGTGTGTTTGGGCTGCTCAGGTCACGGTTCCGGTGTCTGGACACATCTGGTGGAGCCTTGCAGTACACACCAACTACATGTACCCAAATGGTCATGATATGTGCTGTTACATAATATGATCCTGCGGAAACAGCTGCAGCAGGACCAGCACAGGGCTGGGCCTAACATCCCCCCACCATTGCCAAGGCCACCACAGGCAGAGGGTGACTCGGAGGAGGAACAACCTGACCTTGTCCCAGTAGGCAGAAGGAGGCGTGCCCAGTATGCCCTGGCCTTGGCAAAGAGGCAACGCATAGCACATACACTTGGTCAGTAGGAACACTGGGACTGATACCCACTCTGACTCACTCATATAGTAACAGGGATGCCTAACATGACACAACCTGCTTCCAAACATGTACAGGGAGTGTAGTATGTGCATCCGACAGAGGCAGCCCTGCAGCATCATCTGAGGCATGAATGCCATGTGTTAAGTAATGTAATACCATGTACCATATGCACACCTGAGGACCCAACTAACATCCACCCTCACCAATCATAAACCACAAAAAACACAATCCTACCTCATAGGTACCACAAGCGATAGTAACCTAGATGTAATGCTACCCAATGCCAGAAGTATAAATGCGTGCAGTGTAAATGCACACAGTATAGAGAATGTAGATACCAGTGCTGTAATAGAAAACAGGGTCAAAGTCCACATTAGCATCCTGACACTACCAGGTCCCACTTCTGTCCTAATAGCAGGAACTGCCCCAGGCCTACTCTGGCAACGTGAGTGTCAAACGAAATATTACTGTCAACCTGGGTGCCCAGGACCCTGATAACCTCTTCTGTGCTTAGAGGATTGCCACCTAGATGGGAACTAGGGGTAACCCTGTTGTTCCTGAAGGGTATGACTATGCATTGTTTAGCGTTTAACATAAGGCCATGGCTCTGGCACCAGTTATCTGTGTCTATGAGACCCTTCTGAAGGATGTCTGTGTCAGATGGGTTTCCAACTATGGTTCGCAGTTTGCAGTCATCTTCAAACTTTGTCAGCCATAATCCTCCTGTGTTTGCTCGTACTTCTGAAAAGTAGATGCTGAACAAATGTGGGCCCAGGACTGAGCCCTGTGGGACACCACTTGTGACAGCTCTGGAGTGTGACATGGCACCAGCAACTTTGACCCTGTGTGTTCTGTCACTTAGCCAGTTTGCAACCCATGCTGTGATGTATGGGTTCACAATTAAGCTGGTGATGTTTTCAATGATACCTGAGTGGGGTATTGTGTCGAAAGCCTTTGCCAGGTCAAGGTAGGCTGTGTGGACTGTCTTGCCCACATCAATGGCCTGGGTGACTGTCTTGAAAAAGTCAACCAAGTTTAAAAGGCATGATCTGCCCTTGACAAAGCCAAACTGGATTGGATCCAACGTCTGCAAGTCCACTATGTCTTCATGTATTATTCCCATTATGATCCTCTCCATAGCTTAGCAGAACAGGCTTGTCAAGCTGATGGGATGGTAGTTTCCAGAGTTGGTGGAGGCACCTCCTTTGTGAAGTGGGTCCACCATTGCTGTATGTCACTCCTTGGGCACATATCCTGAGGTGAGGCTAAGATTAAACAGCTGCCCCAACTGCGGGTGTAATTCCTCATTGAGTTCATGGAGCACACAACTGGGGACATAATCTGGTCCCATGGATAAAGTGTTTTCCGCCTTGGATAGAGCAGTTCTCACCCCAGCATTGGAGATGTTTGGGGGGCTACAATCCTCTGGTGTAGATACCCCTCCAGTTGGGGGGAGGGGGGGAGAAATCTGCACTGAACCTGTCAGCCAGTATGTTGGCAATGTCTGTAGGTTCAGTGATATTTACATCATTACGAACTAATTCCGAGCATATCTGGGAGTTCCCTCCCAGGTTTCAAACATAGGTAAAAAAGACCTCATGATTGTCCCTTGAGTCCTGAGTGGGTTTACTCTCAAAACTCGCCTTGGATGATTGTATGGGGGAACCCAGTGTTTTACTCATAATGAGCAGGGGTGTCTTCCCTTCTACGGATTTCGCTCTATCTTGTAGTAGCTCCTTCCTTCTGTTGTAGAGCTTGTTTATGGCTAGGGTCCACCAGACTGGATGCTTGCCTGTGGTATAAAGAGTCTTTGTCTTGTTTGGGATTGCCTGATCCATGCAGTCCTGGAGGTGCTGGTAGAAGGCATTTGTAAGTGATACAGCGGCTTGGGTAATGGTGTCCGCTGGCTTGGGGGCCTTGAAAGAGACCACACCAGTCCGTAGAAATGTGAAGTCGGCATCTGAGAAGGTCTTCACTGTTTGTTTTCTATCTGGGGTGTGGGTGGGATGTGGACTCCCACTGAGATTAGTCCATGATCTGATCTCACCAATGATGGGTATACTTCTGGTGTTGAACAGTGTGACCCCATGTTCGTGATGATGAGTTCTAGTATGTTGTCTCCACTTGTGGGGATGGTGACCAGTTGTTTCATGGCATTTGAGTGTATGAACTCTTGGAACCTTTGTGTTAGAGTGTTGTGGCTTGATTAGTGATCCCAGTCTATATTTGGATAGTTGGAATCACCCAGTAGGATGGTGTTTGGAGATACATATATCCCCTCCAGTGTTTTCAGGACAGCTGTGTGAGGTACCTGAGTTTGAGAGAGTGGCATGTAACATGCTACAAACTGCAGAGCAGTCTTGCCTACGGTTACTGGCACCTGGATGGTCTCCGATGCATCGTGCATTGCCACCAACCTTGAGGTGAGGGTGTCCTTGATGAATATGGACACCCACCCTCCTTTCTTGGTGTTGTCCGGATTCCGGTGCCGGAACGCATGATATGAGGTAACACTCGATAGTGCCGGGGTGCTGTCAGAAGCTGTGAACCAGGTTTCAGGCACAGCACAGACATCAATGTGCTACATGCTGAGAAGGGCATCGAGTGTGTGCAGCTTGAGGTTGAGACCTCTGGCATTGAGCAGCATTACCCTTAGTGTCTTTCCTTTTCTGTGTTCTAGGGTGGTAGGTGTAGAATCTGAATCTTGCATAAAAAAGGCACAATGGGGGTGGCAAGAGCATCAGCTGGGGGGCCCCTAAAGGGGCAACCCTTAAATGCGTCCTGTTGTTACCCCGGGGAATTGGACCCCGAATAACCCATATTTAAAAAATTTTTGTATCTTTTGTTTGATGTGGCCATATTGGTAAAGGTATTGCTAAAGGTGGGTTATTGTCATAATGAGGGACCTTTTGCTTTTATGTGCCGGGGGGTAATCCGGGTCTTAAAGATGGTAATACGGGTGATTGTTTGAGTTATCCTAGTGTTCAAGTGGTGGTTCCGGGAAAGGGGTTTTTCCTCCTCCAACTGAGGTGGGGACGTATGCACTTGGAGTCCCATGAAAAGGGGTTTGGGCATTTTTGGTTAAGGGCTGTGATTTGGACACCAACCTTTCGTGTTGCGTCGTCCCCGGAGGCATTGTTGATTTCCGTGGGGGCCCGGTTTTTGGGTAAAATTTGACAAGTTAGAGCGGGTTTCATGTGTAATTTTAAGGGATAGTGTGTGAGGGGGTTTTGGATTTGGGGGGTTACCCATTCCTTGGTCTTTTTCCCTTGTTAGGGTAGTTTTTGGGAATTTGCACCCACATTTGGTGATGGGGAAGGGGGGCAGGTACAGGGCAAGGCTTCCCCAATATTCCCGGGTTCACCAGCGACGGGAAGGGACCTGAATGACCCTAGAAGCAAAAATAACAAAAAAATGTTGGAAAAAGGGAATATAAGAAACCCCAAAATTAGGCTTCTGCCCTACAATCAATTTTTTTCTATGTCTTTTCTACAGGATTCCCTAGTCGTTAACCACCCATGTAGGGGCTACCCCCCCCCCTTTATGGAATAAGTGACAAAATGTTCAAATTTGTGTCTGCATAGGCACTTATGCCCCCTTTCAATTAAATCTGTGGCCCTGTCTGCTTGGTCCTATGCAGTTGCCCGATGTTCCTAAGGGTATAGGGACCCAAAACTGAATGGGTCTTGCTGGTGGAGTGTTGAGTTTGCTTTTTCCCCCACTGCCTTAAGATTCTGATTAAACCCCCGGGGCTTGGGGGTTTGGTTTGTTGGTGGGATGTCCCCAAAATTGAGGACTGGTTTGTTGTGGTATCACCTTGTTCTATGAAAAAAAAAACTATTTCCTTATTTGGAACTTACATGTGTTGAAGAGATTTTGGGTAGGTTTTTTTGGGGTTTCCCATGTTCAATTTAGGTAAAACCAAATTGGGGGATTCAATATCCTGAAAGGAGAAGGATGGGGAACAATGTTATACGGAGGAAAACCCCCAAAATGGGCGATAAATCTTCCTAACCATTTAAAAGGGGTGTAAAAGGGTTACTACTACATTGCCCCGGGTGCTGTTTTGCGGGCTAGGGGGTTTGCTTCAATTTTTTTGGGGGTATTTTTTTCCCCCCCAAAAAAATCAATATTGCTTATTTAGGCCATTTGGGCCCCTTTTGTTTTGACGGCTTCTGTGGGTGTGTTGCCTATGATTCCAGGGTCCTAGGGAGTCATTGAAACTTTGTCACCAAACCCCTTATTTTGTTTTAATTAAAAAGTTCCTTTAAGAGGGTCCCAAAAATCCTTTACAATGTGCTGGTTTAACTACAAGGACCTCTTTTGATTTTGGGTTCTTTTCTTAGCCAAAACCATCCTGTGACTTTGTTTTATGTCAGCTGTTACTTTATGATGCCTGATGGGGTTTGTTCCACCTTGAAGGGCATAGGCTGTGTGGAGACCCTCTCAGGGTAGACTTTTGTTCAACTGGTGAAAAGGCGGTTGCCCTTACAAAGGCTGGGTAAAAGGGCCGGGGGTAGAAGTTTGGGAAGACTCCAAAATGACTTTAATTTTTCAGAAAGGTGGAAGTTGGTTTATTGCCAGGTTTAGGATTCCTTTTAGGGGGCCATTTTGGGTTGTTCAGGTCTTCCCTGTAGCGACTGGTTTCAGGATATACCCCAGTCTTGGGGTTCAATGCGAAAGGGGGATCCGCTAGATCTGTGATTTTTTTGCTGATGTTCACATGGCCCCAAAGTGCAGTATTAAAACCCTGTAAACACTTTTTTGGGGGGTAAGGGGTCCATAAGGTCCAGAATTTCCTTTGCACACTGGTTTTGTTGTTTGCCCAACCGGGCAATTGATTAAAGGTTCTGTCTAAGGCATTGGGGACCTTCTTTTTTTTTGGGTGTTTATGTCCCCGTTGACCTTGATGTTTTTATGGAAAATGTTTTTAAGGCTGCAAGCGTTTTTTTTGGGAAATGTAGCCTTTTTGCTTATCCCCTCATTGTCAACTTTTTGAGGGGGGGCCCACCAAATTTCCCTTTGTGGAAGGGTCTTGTTTTTTTTTGTTTGAGGTCCATTCTCTCATCTAGCAAGGGGGGTATTGGGGTTGGGTTTATTTTCATGCGACCACCCTGTGGGTACCCTGCGCACCCAGTAAAAAGTACAAATCCTACCAAGATAAGGTAAAAATGTAAGGGGTGCCTGATTAAAAGATGCACCCCCAAATCCAGCGTCCCCCAAATGAAGCTGTCCCTGTTAAAAACCCGTCCAATGGAATCAATGACATGGCCCCTTGTAAATCTTGGGGGGAGAGAATAGGGACCTCCCAGATGAAATGGCAGGTTACTGATTATTAAAAAAAACCACCTGAGAAATCCGAAGGTTTTCCAAAGTGTTGCCCCCAACAAAAAAAAAATAAATTTTTTTTATTATGCCCCTGAATGCATTCTTTTAATTTTTGGCCCCCCTTTTCCCCCTTTTTAAAAAAGTCTTCTCTTGACCCAAAGTAACTTTTTTATCTGTTAAACCAGACGCCCTTTTCCCTTTTAGGGCCCTTTATGATCCCCCCCCCCAAAAAAAAACTTTTTGTTGGAAATCTTTTTAGTTTTTTTTAAAAGGATCGGGCTGTGTTTCCTCTCAGTTTGGGAACCGGGGAAAACAATTTTACTTCCCAGTAAAACAACCCTTTTTAAAAAAAAAATCATAAACTTTAAAAAGGGAGGCACCCCCAAATAGAAGCCAGTCAGGGGAAAGGCCCACCACCTTTAACCCATTCCAAAGTACCATAAACCTAAAAAAACAAAAAAAACAAAAAAGACACTGACCCTTATAAAACCAAAACCCCCCCCAAAGCAAAAAACCCCCCAAAAAAACCACCCAAACAAAATAAAAAACCTATCAATTAAAACAGTCACAGCAAGGCCCCAATCCAGCACCTGTAGGGGGACTATATAGACACATGGCCCCCCAACATGGGAAAAGGTCACAGTAATCCTGTGGGGCCCCCCAAAAAACCATCTTCACAGAACAAATGTAGTCTTTCCAGGGGTGTGCCTAGGTCCCTTCCCTAAAAAGAGGATTTTTTGTAAGGGGGCCCCAAATATTTTCCCCCAAAACCCCAAAAAAAAAAAAATTTTTTAAAATTGGCAAACTCGGGATTAAAAGGGGGATCCAATGTCTTCCCAATAATCTAAAAAACCACTCTTTGACCTTCCCCCCGGGGGGAACCCAAACCCCCCCCAAAAAAATCAAACTAAACCTCATAGAAAAAAAAAGGGAAAAAAAAGGGGAACCCAAGAAAAAACTCAAAACCAAGGCCCCTAGTAGGAAAAATGAGCGGGCGTGACAAAACCCTGGCGGGCCCCTAACCCCCCAGATATTTTTTATCTTTCAGCTGGAAAAGGAAAATCCAAGAAAGGAGGGGGATCCTATTATGAACACATAAGACTGGGGGCCCCAATCACAGAATCCAAAAAATAGGCAAATGCCTAAATTGTGCATTTAAGGACCCCCCAAAAATCGGAAACCCTCACAGGCCTTTCCCAAAAAAAACCGGGGAAAATTGTACCCAAAAACCCCCAATACAGGGCTTCAATTCCCCTAAATCTGGAAAACCTAAACCCCCCCCCAAACCCAAAAGGGAAAAAAATCAAATGCCGGAACAACTATCACCACCCCCGGGGGGAAAAAACATTGATTCCATAAACAGACTTTCAACCCGGGAACCCCCCTTGGGGTACCTAACCCCAGGCCCAACCCCCCAAAAAAAAGACCAATAAAAAACCCCCGGGACTTCCACCAAAAGCATGTGGCCCAAGGCCCCCAAAAAAAACCCTCAATGAACTTTTAAAAACCTTTCACCAGACCTCAGGCTCGGGATAAGGAATCCCAAAAAAAAAAGACTCTTTTAAAAAGGATTTGGGGCCCCCAGCCAAAAAAAACCAAAACCAAAAAGCCAATAAAAAAAAAATTTTAAAGGAAACCCCTTTTTCACAAAGAAAAAAAAAAGGTCTCATAAAACATAAAGAAAATTTTAAAAAAGAAAAACTCAAAGACAATCAAACCTTTTTAGTTTAAAACCGGGGAAAACCCAAAATCTCAAACTATTCAAAAGATGTGGTTCTACCCGACTTTGAACATCGGCCCGGTTCATCAAATTCCTAAAAGGGGGAAATTCAACCCCCCCAAAACCCCAACCCCAAAAAATTTTTAAAAAAAAACAAGCCCAAACCTGGGGGCCCCGGTTTTCTCCCCCAAAGAGTTAAAAAAAAAAAATTTTTTAACATATCCCCTTGGTAAAAAGGGGGGAAACTCAAGGGTTTTAAAACCCCCACCGGGAAATTTAAACCCCCTTTATTTGAAACCTTATCTCAAACCATAAGGATTAATCCCTAAAAAAGACATAAAGGGGGACGGTCCCCCCCATTTTGGGTTTAAGGGGTCAGCCCAAATTTTTCCCCAAAAACAGCCCCAAAAGCCTTTGTGGGGAAAGGACCCAAAACCCACTGGCACCTTTACAATCCCCGGGGTTTTTTAAAAACCAAGCTTAAATGTTAAAAAAAATGGGTTAAAAAGGGAAAACCCAAGGGGTCAATTGGGCCTTTAATAAAACCTGAATTTCCCGGGCCTTTTGGGCCCCTTTCGTTTTTCTTTTCCCTGGACAGCCAAAAAGGAGGGGGCTAACAGTTTCGGGACTAAAAGGTTCCCAATACCCCACCCCGAACCACAAAAAGAAACTGGTCCCAACCCATGCCAAATTTAAAGGGAAAAAATTAAGTAAACCCTTTGGGAAAATAAACCCTTTTCCCCCGGGGAACCCATGGTCAAAGAAGTTAAGGCCGGGGGCCCCATGTGATGACAAACATTCTGAAGGAAGAAATCCAAAAACCCCAACAGAAGGTTATGTCAGAAAGGGAGGAAAAGCTGCAGCCCCTTAAACAGACCTATTTACAATGCCCCATTGGAAGTACGAAATTGACAGCTGGGGAAAACCCCAAAAGGATAAAGCTAAAACCCATTGCCCATAAAGAATCCACTTTTGGGGTAACCCTAATGACCGAAAAATACAAGGCCCCCAATTTTGAAATCCCCCCCAAAAATTTCCAAGCCCAGATTTAAAACCCCGAAAGTGCGGGGAAAAATACCCAGACCCAGTTAAAAAAAAAACCCCAAGTAGAGCATGCGTTTTTCAAAAAAATTTGACCTGGAGGGAAATGCGATAACCCAATTCCCCAGACTGCCCCGGGGACGCGGGGGGGCCCATACAAAGAAGCCACTAGGGCGGGAAAATAATAAATGCCCTCCAGAAGCCATATGCCATGGAACCAGAACGGGAATCCAATGAAGGGGGTAGGTTTCCCTGGGATAATGAGTAAGGTAACGGGACATTATAAAAAGACAAGCAGGAAACTAACAAAATTGTTTGGCAAACACACCCCCCCCTTTTAAAAAGGCCACACCCTTTTTAATGCCCCAGGGGAATCCTATGTTTGGGATGACTGTTGTGATACACACTAAAATAATGCCTGTAGTGGGTTCATGGACATAGGATCGGGTACCCCCAAAGGCAGGTTAACCTCCCCCAATTTTTGGCGTAACCACCCCTTTTTGGGGTCGTCCCTTTTTTTGCTCCTTTCCCAATCCATGCTCCCCAGGTTAAACGCATGACCTTCCATCCACAGGTCAAGATACCTCTTGAACACAGCCAGCAAGGTGCTCTGCCTCACATGGACCGGGATTGTATTCCACAGCATAGGAGTCTCCGGTGATAACTCCATCCCTCCAACATGTCCAACGTACATCCCTGCTAAGGTGTAAGTCACTTGCACTAGTGGTTCAGGTGGATCTGCCGATTCTGAGGTGGAGCATGTCCATTAATCCCTGTTTGGACATGGCCTTGCATGTCAGGCACATGTCACCTCTAAGCAGACGGTATGTGAGTGAATAGAGTGGGAGTGTCTTCAATCTGGCAGCATATGGCAGCTGTTGGGGTTCCTTGATCCTTTAGGTGGGGGACATTCAGGGTGTCTCCAATTGCTGCAGATGTTGGGTGAGATACATCCAGAATAGGGCATTCTACTCGATCACCGGTCTGATAAGTGAAGAGTACAGGGGAACAATGACCCACTAGATCTGGATGTGAATCCCATCCTGATCAGGTGGGCAGTGTAGAAGGTCTTCCTAGCCACTTTAGCAATGTGAGTGTCAGAAGAACGGCGACTGTCAACCTGGGTCCCCAGGTCTATGATAACCTCCTCTGTGCTTAGAGGATTGCCACCTATACGGTAGCTTGGGGTTACCTTGCTTTTCCTGAAGGGTATGTCTACACATGTTGTGCACTTTGACTTCTGGCCATGGCTCTGGCACCAGCTATCAGTTACTGTGAGTCCCTTCTGAAGGATATCCGTGTCTGATGCACTGTCCACTATGGCGCCCAGTGTGCAGTCATCTGCAAACATTGTCAGCCAAAGTCCTCCCATGTTGGCCTGTACTTCTGGGAAGTACATGACAAACAATAGCCAAGGACTGAGCCCTGTGTGACACCACCTGTGACCAGCCTGGAGTCTAACATAGTGCCAGCAACTCTAACCCTGTGGGTCCCATCCTTAAGCCAGTTTGCAACCCATCTTGTGACATATGGGTTTACATTTCAGTTGTTAGTTTTCCACAATACCTGAGTGGGGTATTGTGTTGAAAGTGTTTGCAAGGCCAAGGTAGGCTGTATGGACTGCCTTTCCCCAACAATGGCCTAAGTGACCATTTTGAAGATGTCAACCGAGTACAAAAGGCATGATCTGCCCTTGACCAAGCCAAAATGGGACGGGTACAATGTCTGCATGTCCCCTATATCTTTGTTTATGAGTTCAATTATGATCCTCTCCATAGCTTTGCAGACTAGACTTGTTAAGCTTATGGGGCAGTAATTACCAGGGTCCATAGAGGCACCACCTTTGTGCAGATGTGCACAACTGGACCCTAACCAGGCTGTTGTGCACACTATGGAAATGTAAAGCAGTGATAGGACTAAAGCCCAGGATACTGACCACCACAGTGAAAGTACTGAACCACTACACTATACAGTACTACAGTGTTAGGTCAGTATGAACGGATGTTGACAATTGTGTGCAAAGTATCCCATGCAAAACCTGCAGGCACAGTATACTCCCTGTTGTGTTCACACAAAAAGCATTTGGACAGTAACTACACAACATGGCACAGAACAGACAACCATAAACTGGAGGTATTTGTTGAAGGTCACACTCATCCACAAATGTGATGGGCTGCAGAGTTCAACATATGGAAAGCCCACACTGGGCATGCTCACACACTTAGATAAATGAGACATCTTTCACACAACATGCCATGGGAAGGCTGAACTGGGCATGCTCACACACTTGGTCCAAATGTTACTCCTAGCAACTGTGAAAACACACCAGAGGATGCTCATTCCCCTTTCTAGACACTGATCATGTAAGCACCCTATAAGTATATCGGGAGAAAAGGAATCTCTCAGTAATCCGAATAGCGCGCTCTGCTAATTCGTCTGTCTCTAGTGTCATAACATAATTAGGTAGGGGTTTGAATCCAGCAAGTGTGTGTGAAAGGGGATAAGTGTGTGTGTAAGTGTGTATGAAAGGAACATCCCTTTTGGCAACTGGGAAAACACACCACAGGATGCTCATTCCACTTTCTAAACTCTGATGATGTCAGCACCCTATAAGTATATCAGGGGAAAGGAAATCTCCCAGTAATGCGAATAGCACGCTGTGCTAATGCGGCCGTCTCTAGTGTCATAACATAGTTAGGTAGGGGTCTGAATCCAGCAAGTGTGTGTGAAGGGGGGTAAGTGTGTGTGTAAGTGTGTATGAAAAGAACATCCCTTTTGGCAACTGGGAAAACACACCACAGGATGCTCATTCCACTTTCTAAACTCTGATGATGTCAGCACCCTATAAGTATATCAGGGGAAAGGAAATCTCCCTGTAATGCGAATAGCACGCTGTGCTAATGCATCCGTCTCTAGTGTCGTAACATAGTTAGGTAGGGGTTTGAATGTGGCAAGTGTGTGTGAAGGGGGGGGTAAGTGTGTATGACTGAAATATAACTGGGAAAACACACTACAGGATGCACATACCCCTTTCTAAACGATATCACAATTATGTATGGCTTTTGATTACAGACATGCCACGTGTGTTTTGCCCACACAGAATGCCCATGTGTGTGGGTTGTCCCTCACAATAATGCATGACATTGATTAAACCAGTTATGGCAATGCACACATGATGTATGTGTGTGCCAAATACACATATGTACCTGTGACCTTCAATAGTTACCATGTGTGATGCCTGCCACATGTGAATACATGGTATTTGCACAGGGTAACATTATGACTGTGGTCTTCTGTGCAGGTGCTGCATGTGGGATGTGTATATACAGTGTGAGATGTAGATGCTATCAGCCTAGTAGTGAGGGATACACACCTGGTCTGGGGCATATAGTCTACATGTTGTTGATGTACAGGTGCTGCATGTTTTCACCTGTTGTGGGAGTGGTAAGACATTATTCCATAGCAATGCAATGACTGCATGCTAAGAACCGTTCAGCTAGGGTGTTGTAGCTACACTAATTCATTAGCATTCAGTAATATGTCAGAATCCTGGTGAGGGTCTGATGCCAACCAAGGTCAGGGGTCTACCAGCCTGTGTCACTTGCTCAGTGATCCCTTCCATGTTCCCTATCATGTATCCCAGTGAGGGACATCCCACATCAGCTGTGGTGGCAAGGACAATGACTGAGTCATATGTGTCCATGCATCTGACTGACCTGTATGTTTGTGTTATGTGGTGGACCACAGTGCCCCATGAGCATATCACTGTGACCTACACCTTGTCCAGCCTGGTGAGCATGTTCTCACTGTACTGGACAATAAAAGTACCTAACACAACTGCGGCAGTAGTGTTGTATAGCTGTACAGACTGTGCTTGTTTGACACACAGGATTTGTGTGCTATGTGTTATACGTGCTGTGTGCAGGCCTAATGTATGCCTGTGTGCCAGCTGCAGAGATGTCTGCCAGTCATACAGGATGCTATCCTTAGGCTCCACAACTGACCCGGTGTGTTTCCATGCTTGTATTGCTGTCCGTGTAGGTCCACATCAGATTGGTATTGCTGTCACTGTAGTATTTCATGCCACCAGACAGGTTATGCCAGTACTGGGTTCAGAGTGCTTAGTCCACAGTTTGGCCATGTGTTTCCATCTCATACATGTGTTGTACATCCATGGGTAGGGGATAGGGTTGACTGTGTACATGTGGCAGCTGTGACATTACTACATGACACGCATATTCCACAACTGTACCATAGAGGTGACTGACAACTGACCTTTGCACATGCTACCATAGTATTGAGATTGCATTGGTGATTAACAGCACATAGGGCCAATGGTGAACAATATACATAGGTCTATAGGTTCATACAGGGATGTCTGCCCAGGGCATGCATCCACCTAGCCAGAATGTGTGTGGCTTTCAACATGCATTGTAAATCTGTCTTGCTATGCCCTTTTCCAAGGTTAGTATACTGTGCCTCTGTCTCACAGTGACACATAAGTGATACCCAGGGTAACCCTACAATGTCACATCCAGTCATTAATATCACTCTTGAAGATAGTCACTGAGTCACTCTGCCTAACCTCTATTGGGATAATATTCAAGAATGAAGGGAGCCTCTGAGTTGTGAATGTGCCCCTCCAGCATGTCCTATGTATATCACTCCTGAGGTTCAAGTCTTTCCAGCGTGTATCCTGATGGGATCTGGATATTCTGAGGTGCAGCATGGCCATTAAGTGAGGGTTTGACATGGCTTTATATGTCAGGCACAGATTGCCTATGAAGAGGCAGTATGCCACTGAGTAGAGCTGCTGTTTCTTTAACCAGTCAGTATGTGGCATCTGTTTGAGCCCTTTGATCCTCTTGTCAAGGAACGTATGTGGTATCTCCAGTTGCTACAGGTGTCTGGTAAGGTGCATGCCGACAGGTTCATCATAGTCAATTATGGGCATGATGAGGGATGAGTAAAGGGGCACAATGTCCTCCCCTGATCTACATGTGGATCCCATCATGATGATGTGGCCCATATAACATGCTTACCTAACCACTTTGTCCATGTTGTTGTCAAATGGTAGAATGCTATCAACCTGTGTACCCCAAGGTCCATAATTCCTTCGTCTGCACTTAATGGATTAACACATATGTGGTACTTTGTGGTCACTTTGTGTTTGACAAAGGGGATGACTATACGCTTTCTGTCATTCACCTTGAGGCCATGGCTGTGGCACAAGTCGTGTGTTTGCAAGAGGCCCTTTTGGAGGATGCATGTGTTAGCTGGAGAGTTGATTATGGCGTCCGGTTTGCAGTCACTCATGACTTGCTCAGCCACAGTACTTCCATGTTGGCCTGTACCTATGATAAATATATAATGAACATGACAGCTCCCAGGGCTGAGCCTTGTGGGACACCACTTGTACCAGGTTGGAGGCTGACATGGCTCCAGTCTAGCCATGTATGTTCTGCCCTTGAGCCACTGTGCAATAACCATAGCGACATAGGGGTTAATATGTACACTGGTGAGCTTCCCTAGAAAGCACAAGTGGGGTATTGTATCAAAGGCTTATGCAAGGTCCAGGTAGGCTGTGTAGACCTCCTTCCCCTTGACAGTGGCCTTGGTGACTGTTTCAAAGAAATCAAACAGGTTTGAGAGGCAGGATCTGCCATTAACAAAGCCAAACTGTGTATGGTGACATGTCTGTAGGTACACAATATCTAGATATGTGAGGTTCATGATGATCCTTGCCATAGCTTTGCAGACAAAGCTAGTCAGACATATGGGGGGAATAGTGTCCAGGATCCGTGAAGGCACCACCTGAATGTAGAGGGACCACTGTTGCTGTACGCCACTCTCTGGCCACATATCGTGTAGTAAGTCTGGGATTGAATAGTGGTGTTATGTCTGGGTGTAGCTCTTCTTGTGGTTCATGTAGGATACAGCCTGGGACACTGTCTGGTCCCATTGATGCAGTGTTTATTGCTTTGGGAAGGGCATCTCTTACCTGAGCATCTGTGATGTCAGGGGGGGCAGCACTCTGCATGAGACATATTTGCCTTTTGGTGTGGTGGGGGAGAAGGCAGCAGTGAACCTGTCCACTAGGATGATGGCAATGTCTGTGTGTTTTGTATTTTGTGTGACATCTTGGATTACCTTCTGAGCATATCTGGGTAGTACCACCCAGGTTCCTAACATAACTACAGACAGCCTTGTGATTATCCTCAGTGGCTTGTGGAATCGTCTCTCAAAGATGGCCTTAGACAATCGTATGGGTGCCTGTAGTTGTCTTCCAATACTCATCAGTGGTGCCTTCACATTTTGGGAGGTTGTTGTATCATGTAGTGGCATCATCCTTCTATTGTATAGTGTGTTTATGGCTGGTGTCCGGCACCCAGGACATCTGCCTTTGGAGAACTGGGTCATGCTTTCATATGTGGTTTCATGATCCATGCATTCCTGAATGTGTCCATAGAATGCCTTTATACAGGTATCTGCAGTCTGGTCCATATTTTCAACAGGCCTGGGGCCTTTGAAGGTTTCCACATCATTTATGAGGGGTGTGAACTTGCTTGACTTGAGCTGTTGACAGACGTGCCGCCCTCCAGACAGAGCAAAGTGAGGGTCACATTTAGCTACCTGTCGGGTGATAGAATGTGCCACATAACACAGGCACACAGGTCACTCCACAGCAAGTACAACTATGAGGCAGTCATTGTCCATGCTGGTGCAAACAACCTGAGACGTACCTCCCTGGACCACATGGAAAGAGACACGGAGGAGCTCTTACAGCACCCTCTCAAACACAGGACTCCCACACAGCCTTCATGCTGACACAGGAGAGTATAGATTTCTCTGCAAACACCAACATACTGGGTGACATCAGCTACCCAAACATAGACTGTGAACATTACACAAGCCACAATACCCAAGCTCTAGGGTTCCCATAGATCAGACATTCTTTAGCTATGGAACAGGTAACCAACCTTCCCACAAGAGGGGCAGATATACTAGACCAGATCATCACAAACATGAGTACAAAATGCTCACCACTGGGAGTATATCCCTCATTTTTGCAATCAAACCATATACTAATCACACTGGAGTACTGGATCCCCCACATATGCAAACCTCGAACACGTCGATGTGTGTGTGGGAAATGCCCCTATTAGCAACTGTGACAGTACAGTACAGGATGCAGATCCCCCTTTTGAAACACTGATGATGTCAGGACTCTATAACTATATTACCTGTATTAAAGTCCTCCAGTAATTCGCATAGCGCGCTCTGCTAATGCGTCTTTCTCCAGTGTCATAACATAGTTAGGTAGGGGTTTGAATCCTGCAAAGGGAATGTATGTTTCACTAATATGAGTGGGGTTTATGTGTGTGCACTATGCTGGGAGGGATAAGTGCCTCTTGCCAACTGGGAGAACACACTACAGGGTGCATATCCCTCCTCCTACACACAGATGATGTCAGCACCCTCTAACTACAGCATTAGAAAGGATTTCTCCAACTACTGCAAATAGCACACTCTGCTAATGTGTCTGTTTCTACTGTCATAACACAGTTAGGTATGGGTTTGAATCTTGCAAATGGAAAGTATGTGTTTTACTGTGGGTGGGGTTAGTGTGTGTGCACAATGATGGGGGTGGGATGTGGCTTTTGCCACATGGGGCTATGCACTGCAGGGTGCTCATTACCCTTAACAAGCAGTGATGTTGACAGCACCCTATACAAACAAAACTACAAAAGAGAAGGTGGTGGTACCAATAACACATGTAAGGTAACACTTCTTCAAGTAATGTCCACAAAATGAAGTAGGATAATCAAACAATTCTTTTATTCTATACAAACAACATGACAACAGACAACTTCCAGTACTCAGTATAGTGTTACATGCTACTGTAACACGCACATGTACCAGAATATACCTAGATAGTGTTTTGAAGCCTGAATGTGGCAAGTGTGTGGATGTGGGATGTGTCTGTGTGTGCATTTCCATATGGGAAACATGTTTGATGTGGCAATCAGGGTACCACAGTACTTGATGCACATTACATCTTTGAACTGATGAGGTTGCCTGCACCCTGTGAGTACAGGTAGAGAAGAGGAAGTCAGTAGTAAACAACATAGTGCACTTCTCAAATGTGTACCTGTCATGTATCGACAACTACTCATGTAGGGTAATAAATAATGGGAATGGCAGGTGAGCGTGTGCATGTGTGCATGTGTGTGGGTAGCAGGGTGTGTATAAATGCATGTGTGACAGAACAGATACATATAGCTGAATCTACATAACAGCACATGATGCGCATTCCCATAGTCAATGTTAGCATGTGATGGTGTGCAGCTGGTACACTTTGGTAAGTAGTATGGGTGCAGATAACAATTGAGGACATTCATACAGTTACTGCAGCAGGACTGCTGGGATATACACACAATCATACTGGAACAGTGAACAGTTACCAACATGTTACTACTTATACACATCTATGTAGTCACCCTGTGCATCAGCAATGTGTTTACCTTTTCCTGCACCAATGTTGTAGTATGCAGGAGGTGGCACAGTGTCATCATATGCACAGGGTGTGGGTTAGGTATGCCCAAGCCAGTCACTGGTAACACCAATTGACATGTGTGTGTATGTGTGTTTGTGAGGGGCAGCAGTACAGGGTGGACCAGTGTTGGTGCAATGTGTGTGTGTATGTGTTTGCCCTAGGTGTTAGGTTTCTGCATGTGTGTAAGCACGCACACAGTCCCACATAATGGCTGCCATGTGCAGGGTTTTGTGGACAGCCACAGACTGCACCTGTCAAGTCATCCAGATCAGTGTCTGTGGGCACGGACACGGTACCTGTGCCTGGCAGGGGTGCTACGGGCCGTATCCGGTACTAACCCAGACTGGGTACTGTCGTCAGAAGCAGGGGTGTGTTGACTGGACACAGTTCCCTGTTGGGACTGTCCAGAGCCACGGGCACATGGTCTCATAGGTTCATAGGTTCATACTAGGCTATCTGCCCGAGGGCATTTACAAGCCTAGCCCATAGTTTTGTGGCTTACGCCACCCCTTTAGTATGGGGAACTATACCCATTATTTTGCTGTGCCTCTGTTGAGCAGTGACACTGAGGTAATCCCTGGGGTGTCTTGATGACAGCACAGACCCAGCATTGCTGGGGCTGGTGCTGGCACTTGAGGTGCGTGATTGGACCTGTTGTCGTCCGCGGCCACTGCCAGCTGGTGCTGTTGCTGGCATACGGCCACATCGACGTCGCAAACGCACACCATCGCCCTGGCCCATGGACATCTGGTTGTGGAGCAGCTGTTCTATGCCCCCACAACGTCTGTCAATGACATCTGTGAAGTTACGGATAGCATTCACAATGTCACGCATGCCGTCTGTCATGGCTGCGCAACATGCTATCAGCTCCCTCAGACCCTGTCTGGTGTACCTTTCCATACGTGCCTGTGCCTGCATGACAGTTCAAAACGTAGTGGAGGTTGACATACCTCCTTGGGCACGTCGGCCAGAGGCAGTACGGCCACGGATGCCCCCACGAGAACCCATGGGCGACTGTCTGCGTGGTACCATTGGAGGACCCTGCTCATGGCTGCCTTGTGGGGATGCAAGTACCACAGGTACCACATTACCCTGATCTATGCCCACTGCAGACTGTCCATCACCTAGGGACAATGGTGACAAAGGATGTAACGGCAGGATGACTGTGCGCATTGACGGGGTTGACAGCTGTGTACTGTCAATTGGCTGACCAATGGTGGACCCAGACACACCTTCCTGCACCATTACAGACATTTCATCATCATCAGTACCTGGGGCACAAGATTCAGGTTCCCTGCTGCAGGTCACCAGAGCAGCACCAGAACCTACAGGAGGAAAACATGGAACACAGATTACAGTCTCAACACATATTTGACAGAGATGCACTTCAATACTAATGCACACATTCAGAAATGGACACATGCACTCATGGACACTAACACACATGCACACATGGGCACAGGCACACTCGCACACATGCACACCCCACAGTAAACACACACATCAGTACCGTGTTACACTACTCTTAATTTAGTACAACTGGGTATTACAGGTATTTTTAACACACTCACCAGCATGTCTACTACAGAGTTACACTACTCTTACTAGTATTATAAATTGTTTTTCAGGTAATGTTAAAAACACTCACCAGCATGTATGGCCTGCCTCGTTGCTAGATGGGAGGGACCTGGAAGTGTGAAGAGAGTAATGTCAGTGGGCACAAGTGTGCCATTTGTTTTGCACATGATACAGTACAGTAGTACACTAGTTCCCTTATACACATCAGCTGCTCATAATGTCTGTATCACACATGCACAATTACATATCATGATGACAGATACATACCACATGCACATCTTATGCGTGCATGAAGTAACAGTGTACAGAACAGTCATATGTACATACCAGGAGTTAACTCTAATCTCACCCTTACCTCTCTTCAAACGACAACTCAAACTGTACTTCCAAAACCACTGGCTTTGTTCTTGTTGGACTCCAGGCTAACATCCCTCTACACACCCCCTCTTTATCTTTAACCCCTCATTGTGCATAATAACTAGCTTCTACCCTGTTTCTTTCACCTTGATGTCCTTCTATGCTCTGACCTACTTCTCCCATCTCTCCCACCTCCTCTTGACTGTCTTCCTTCTTTTCCTCACTTCCTTCTTGACTCCTGCCTCTTCCCTATTATTTTATCTTTCATACTCCTTCTACTTCTCTACCCTTCTGAGCCCTAAGTATTATCTATATGGCTTTTGCCTTATTGCATAACCGTTATGCTTTAGGTAGAATTGCTTTGAAACCGACAGTACATTGTGTATGACTCTAAACTGTTTGAGTTCCTTAAATGTATGTTGATTTAATTAACAGGCTGGTGTATATTTCTATTATGTTGGCTGTCTGTATTAACAACTTGTCTGTCTGCCTTTATTATGTTATGTGTGGAGCTTTTCTCCCCAGGCCTCTACTGAAAATGGACATATATCCAGCTAGACTATCTTGGTCAACAAATGTAAAAGTAATAACAATAAATAAATATGGCATCTTACCTGCACGCTCGGTTTCTTGCTGCTGTGTGGATCCAACCTCCATCATGATGCATGACTGTTGCTGCTGTTGTTCTGGGGCTGGATCCACAACACTTAGCAGTAGCCCCTCCTGTCTGGTGAGGGGGATGTGGCCACCCCCCCACCTGTGGCAACCTATTGCCTGCGGATATCTGCAGCATGCTGGCGGACATTTCTAATCAAATCACTGCAGTGATGTCTCACCTGCTCATATGTCCTATCATGCATGCCAACATCATTTATCCTGCTAACTAGGTTTTGCCACAGTGCAGACCTCTCCTGCTGATTCTGGGTGGTGTGTAAGAACAGGATGGCATAGTCACGCACCAGGCTCTGGTGAATCACGTCATCCTCTGCAGCAGAATATGCTGGGTTCCTTTTTGGAGCCATGTTAACCTGGAAAGGTACACAAACAGGTTATCAGCATAGTATCTCAGCAATACATGGTACACATTCTATACAGGGAGTATTAAATTGTACTTATTACTGCTTGGTTGTAACTTGATTACAGTGTAGCTATCATTCTAAGTCATTTGGACTAAGCACTTGGCCTTCAGACCAGTTGTTTTACATTAGGGAGGTTTGTGTCAAGCACTGTGTTGGCAGGACACATATCTTTCATCCATTGAAGTTGGGAACTGCTGATTGAGGGCCCAGTGTACAAGTGTATTAGTTCTGGTATAGGCAGTTGGCCTTCAGGCCAGTTATTTAACATTAACAAGGTTTGTGGTCTGCACTCGTGTGTGACAATAGGCTGTACTCTGCCATTCATAGCTGGGGACATCTGGTTTCAGGTTTATAGTGCCTGCATATCTGAGCTGTATCTTACTGACATTGCTACACCTTGTTTGCTGTAGCAAACACTACATCCAGGCCTCCTGGATCTACCTTTGTTTATATGATTGTTATTTGTTAGCTTGTTATTTCACTGGTATGCTACTTCCACATAATACACAGCTTCTCAACACGTCTGTGACTCACTACTGATATCTGCATTGCTTACTGTACGTATTTCCATGTTACACATGACAGCAAGTGACTGCTTGTCATTGTTGCATTTACTTAATTGTGACACATTGCACTTAGGTTACTTGGCACTTGCTCACTGACGCTTTTATATCAGTCAGCAGTTGTAGGTAATATCAGTACACCCTCACTCCCCACTGGACCTTGTTTTCAATTATTACGGAATTCACAATAGTATTCTAGCATGTCCAGAGGTCAGTTGTCAGTTCCTCCCCAGTCCAGCTGGTGAGTGTGGTACTCCAGAGACAATGTTAGAACAGCTGCATGTACACAGACAACCCTCCTCCTAACAACAAATTCAAACTCATGTGAGTGATGCAACCATATACCAAACTGGAGGCTAGGCTCTGTCTACTCAATACTGCCATAACCAGTCAGGTGGCGAAGGAAACCACACTCACTACACTTCCAGTCTCACATAGACCTACCACGACAGCAGAACTAACACATGATCACACATGAACATACTTGTAGGCTCGGACTACAGGTCTGCCTACGCAGCAGAGACCTCCTAAGCAGACACTCAGGCAACCACTACCACGGAAACGAATACGTGCAACACATATCACACAAAGCCAATGTGCTGAACACTCACAGCCATTAACAGTAAACAACACACCTCATACACCTGTACTAGGTGCCTCTATCATCAGGCACACTAACATCACGTTCACCAGGCTTAACGAGGTGAGAGTCACGGTGTGCAGCCTGTCGGGCACTATGACCTGCCACATAACACAAACACTCAGGTAACCCCAAGGCAAGTACAGGTATGACTCAGTCAATGTCCATGCTGGTGTGAATGACCTGACACATACCTCCCTGGACTACATGACATGAGACAGTACAGAGATCTCTGAGTACGTAGCCCAAGACAGTTTGACCCTGACCTTGAGTAGCATCCTACCCTCACCAAGAACGATGCCACAATATCAAGGCATGATGATCCCTTCCAACAATTGACTGACATACTGGTGTCATTCACAGGTGTGCCAATGTCTGCCATCTTGGGGTGGTATGCTTTGCTAGGGACAGCTTGCACCTGTCACCCCTGTCCTATTGGAATTTGGCAGAGCCTCTTGCTACACCCATAGTGCCTGTATTAGGCAAGGCTCATAAGGCAAACCCACATCCATTTGTATCACATAGGATGAGGAAGTAAGAGTGATGCTACTCAACACCGAAAGTCTGGACTTCAGGATGCACGCACTCAAAACCCTACTTAGCATTCTGGACATTGATATCTGTGCAGTAACATAAACCTGTTTCAGGTTTCACAGGCGCACACCAATACTACCAAGTTATAGCTGTTACCATTCTTGTCGGCCCCAACACAAGGGAGGGGGAGTATCAGTATTCATTGCAGATTCCCATGCCTCCACATTGGTGGCAAAGTACAACATAGGTGTTAGGCCATTGAGTACAGAAGACGTAGTTGGGGACCTGGGGAAGAAACATGGTAGCGGTCTGTCATTTGTCAACCACATGGCCAACGTGGATTGAAAGACATGTTATATAGCCCAGCTAATCATGAGGGATTCACATGTATGGTAGGGGAGGTCATTGCGCCTCTTTACTCATCCATCATCAGGCCTATAATTGCGTACAATACAACTTTTGGGATGTACCTAACCAGACACATACAGCAACTGGTACAGGACAACAGTACCTCATCAAGAGGATGCAATGGCTCAAACAGATGTCATATGCTGCCCAGGTAAAGGAAATCCAGCTGGACTCAGTGGCATACTGCCTGTTCAGAGGCAATCTGTGCATGCCATATACAGCCATGTCCTACCCAGCAGTAATGAACATGCTGCACCTCAGGCAATCAGAGTCCCATACAGCCACATGCTCAGGGGACCTGGACCTCAGCACTGACATACATGGACATGCTGGAGGGGCATATTCCTAACCAAGAGGCTCCCTTCACTCTGTAATGAGCTCACACTACAGGTTAGGCAGAGTCCCTCATTGAGTCTCTTCCATAGGAATCTGGATGAGTGGATGGAGATCATAGTTGTACCCCAGGTATCACTTCTATGTCACTGTTAAACAGAGGCACAGTATACTAACGTCGGACAAGGGCATAGCAGCATAACTTGTAATTGGGTGGCGAAAGACAAACACATTCTACTAGGCTTATCAATGCCCTAGGGCAAATAGCCTAGTATGAACCTATGAACATGTGTGCACTGCTATAGTACTTCTGCCATATGTTGCATGTGTGTGTGTTGTGGGGGATGCACAGGTAATGGCCAGATATTTCTGCACAGGAGACACGTCTGACACACTCTGGGTGTTCATCCCTACATACTGGATGTGTGTTGCCATCCAACCCTGTGATGTGGACACACATTACTCAGCCTGGATATACATATCCGAACAACACCACAAGCACAGTACACTACCTTGCTATGTATGCATGTAATTACACAGTTATTCACTAGTTATGACAGTAATGCTATCCATGCAGCCCATTGGGCCAGTGGAAGCCACAACACACACCGCCCCTTTGCATATGCTTACCACAGACATCCCACATACTGCATGTACTGTGCACACACATATCTAACCCAGAACAACTGCACACCACTTATTAATCCTGTCCAGTGGACTACAGATACAGGCATATTGTATAACAATAGTAGGAGGCTACTGCAGCACAGGGCAGATTCACATGAAGGCAAGGCATCTGTGGTCAGCAGTGTTAAGATGCTTCACATTCACCAAATGCACAGATATTGGCAACATTGTTGCAGACAGTTTAGGTGCAGGTAACCCCCCCCCCATTCTCCTACACATGTGGTATTAGTTATCCCAGATGACTGTAACCTCCCTATCCTCTCACATGTCCAGGTGAGAGCCACCCTCAACATTGCAGAACACATAGCATCACTGTTACGAAATGGTATCCCTGGATGTGTGCTACATTCACCCCTGGAGGACATAGCACCACATGACAGACTGATTTTAATCCCTGGCCATACTACGGGATATGTACCTGAACAGTGCCATACATACACAGTGGTCCCACACCAATGAGGAGTAACCTCTATTGACCCTGGTAACTACTGCATCATATGCACAACTGGCCTTGTGTTCTAAGCTATGGAAGTTTTAAGTATGGGCAACATGTACAGCAATATTACATATGTATATATTTCAGGACTATGTACACACAACCTATCTCATGGACATACCTACAGATAGTGAACTATGATACATTTGGAGGTGTCACAGTAAACACAGTATTAACCTGCTACTTTGCATTACCTGTGTTTGTGGCAGCTGTTGCTGTGTCAGTGGTGCTGCTTGCTGCTTGCAGTTTTCTGCTGCTGCTGCTGGTTTTGCTGCTGTCAGTCTGTTTATTTTCGTATTTCTGTCTCTCTCTCTCTCTTTCTCAGGTTTGTGCAATAATTTTATTGCATGTGTGGAGTGTGGTTACTGAATGCTTTTGTAGGTATCTGCATAGGCCCATGTGATGGCCTCTGCGCCAATTGTAAGGCAGCATTGGCTAATTGCATACAGCCAGTTGTGTACTGATTGCATGTCTCACTGTGATTTCAGGACAGTGCTATAAAAAGGTATGTGAGATAGGCGTTGCCCTTTCAGATTGTAAGGGCGTGGACCATGCTGGTATGCTGTTGGAAAATGTTTTGTGAGTGTGAAGGTTAGTACATTTCTCATGCTTCATGCTGTGTTGTGAATTCAGGTTGCTGCATTTCTCCCACCTGTTCCCTGTAGTGAGTGTGTATGCATACTGACACCCACAACTATATTTATTATGTATTGCTATATATACATATGTGTACATATACATACTGTCATATATGTACATTAGCTGACAATATTGGGTACAAGCTAACAATTTTCAGGGCTGTTTCTGTTAACACACACTAGTATGGGAATCCGGTAATTGGGACAGTGAAAGTCTGTCTGCATGCTTAGGGTAGTACACATACTATATTGCCTTTATCTTCATTCCTACTATTACATGTTCCACTTATTTAGCACTATATCCCTGTATGAGAGTCATGTCTTGCTGGTAGGTCACACAGACTAGTGTTACAATGGTCTTGTGGTAGGGCCTACTAGTATGCTTGTATTTTGCTTTCAAATTGAGTACAGGGTCTATCAATCAAAGTGCTGGAGGCACCTTCCAGCAGTTAAGGGGTTAGTAGGTCTCACAGGAGTCAGGCTGTGTTGCAGATTCTGGCTGCTGCATTTTTCTTCACTGTCTCCTGTAGTGAGTGTGTATGGATACTGACACCTACGACTATATTTCATATGTATTACTATATATTTATATATATGTATGTGTACATTTACATACCTTCTTATGTGTACATTACCTTACATTATTATGTACAAGCGAACAATTAGTAGGGCTGTTTCTGTTAACACTGAACTAGTGTGGGAATCCAGTAATTCGGCGATTAAAACTCTACCTGAAATGCATTGGGTAGTACACCTCCTATATTGCTTTTATATTGATTCCTACTATTACATGTTATATTTATTTTAGCACTATGTTCTTGCATGGCAGTCATGGCTTAGTGGTAGGTCATACAGACTAATGTTACTAAGGTGCTGGGTTCGAGACTGGTAGTGGGAATTTATTTTTCTTTCCAGACTTTCAAAATGAGTACAGGACCTGTCAATCAAAGTGCCATAAAGGCACTTTTAAGCATTTAAAAACAGGTCTGCGCTCATTTGCGCGGAGCGCACGCATGCACACTGGTGTTTAGCTCCACGCACACAAGCGTACACCCGCACTATTTTCTTTGAAAGAAAAGAAAAAGGGGTGACAGGAAAGTGGTGAAAAGGGGTCACAAAGAGGGTAAGACAGTAGGGAAACAAGCGTGGGATTTGCGGGAGGGTTGTAGGTAAGGCCCATAGATGCCCATGTCTTTAGCAGCAACAGCTGTGCATTTCCATGTATTTTGGTGAGACATTTGAAACCTTCCACCCCTGAGAGAGGTGTCAGGACAACATTAATGTTTGTTGTAGAGCCAATTGTAATTAACAGTTTCAATGTCAAGCGGACATGTGTGCGACATGGACAGCTATGTATGGGGCGTAATTTTTTTGTGGGTACAGAGTGCCCTTTTTTTTTTTTCAGGTGAGAGTGGTATGTCAGGTGAAGGAAGTCAGTATAGCTGGGGAGGTAGGTTGGGTAGGTTAACAGACAAGACAGACAAGACGCATACAGGGGCGGTGTATGACACACATGGGGGGGTTACACAATTGACGGGGACGGAGGTTGGGATATCCAAGACGCATGAGCCCACAGATGGCAACAGTGGAACTGATATCCCCACCCATAGGCAGTTGCCACTGTTCCTCCACAGCCCAGGACGGGGCTGTGCTGGGGGCTGTGTAGGCGGGGCAATGGGCAGGGCCGTTAGCTGTGCCACACGAGCCTCAAGCTGGCATAGGGGCCCAAGAATGGAGTCTTGGATCTCCCTTCGCACCACAGACCGGACACCTTGGAGGGTGAGTGGACGAACTCCTCCGGCCACGCTTGCAGAGGGGGGATGGGCCCCATCCCCTGCAGCGCTTCCACCCAAAGGTGGCACAGGGCCACCGGAGGAGGGTCCGGCCTGGGCACTAGTGCCAGGTGCAGTCGCTAGCTGAGGTGGGAGAGGTGGGTCCGCTGGGACCTACCTTCCCAAGCATTCTAGGTTTGTGAGTAGTTATGTTAGTTTGGGTTAGTGGCATATTATTCCATTCAGATTAGTTGTAACAGCATGCATTGGTATTCCCATTAAACAAACACCCAGATATTAACACCATTGAACAAGGGGCATATCAATATCACATGCATTATTTGAACGGAAATACACAATCAAACAACATGCAGGGTTGATTAATGGCAACAGGCCATCAGATTTGCAGGTATGAACAGGGCACATGCACGAACAGACATGCATATATTTTTGAAACGGACAAATGTCCATGGTTAATGAAATGTTCACATACCAATATTTATTGGGTGTTGTTATATGGAATTATAGGGTTGGGTGGAGATAGAAAGTGATGACACATTCATAAGTTACACATTGATATACATTTGTAATAGGTACACAATTAAGTTGAGGCTGATGTTTCAAAATGATTTTTATTTGACTGTCATGCTACACCTGTTACAAATACATCACTATCCTACTTATTTTTAATTTGATCAGATACATCATCCTGCTACACTTTGATGACAGGACAGGGAACAACTATGGCTGCTTAGTCTGTCAGATAATCATTCATTCTATCTACAAATTGTTTACTGTTATCACCATATACAGATTTTGGCCTAGACATTCCAGATTCAGACACACTGAAATCAGTTTGGGATGTTAATTTGTACTTCCCACATGCATTTAGTTCTGTGGAAACACACTGGGGCTAATATATTCAGGGGTTATTACTACTTTATTTATTCATACATGATCCTTTCTGTCACTCTCACACATCCTGCAACTTCACAGTTCAGGTTGGTACTTCTAGGCTTTGTTCACATATTAGACCTGTGGTGATTCAAACACTTTCCAACAGCCTCACTTCTGTCATGATTCAGCATTTCAACAGGGGATAAATCACACATGTGACTACCTCAGATTCTGAAGCTGTACTCTGGAGACTACTGCAGGTTATACTACATTTAATTAATGGTGGGACATCTGTATTACAGCACTATTTATTTCTATAAATTATTTTTCCAGTCACACTTGCATACTGATGAACTTGTTGCAGCCATACCTGCAAACTTTCAATTCTTGCTTGCACATTAGATTACTTTTAATCAATACACTGCAGTGTTCTGATACATGCTACACTATAACATTTATTTACAAGTACTAAATGGGGTTACTAACTTGCATGGTGGCACAGCCGCGCCAGCCTACGGTCATGCGTCTCGCGGTTCGCAGAGCGGAGACCTGCAGCTGTAATACAAAGGAAGTAATATTGGACTACACATCTCCATGGTATCAGCTAGTTGAAATCCTTACATACATGAGTAAAATGTAACTTACTCAGTAGTGGGGCTTTGGGCATATCCCGGGCCTCCTGGATCCATTGGGTCAACTGGTCTTGCTTACACCGCTTCAGGTCCGCATGGTGGTGATGGACCTGCTCACCAGTGCGTGGAATGCCAGTAGCACTGGTCAGATCATGAGCCAACTGGTCCCATGCCTCCGCCCTGTACACTCCCCATGAGACCTGGCCCTGCATGAGTTGGGCCTCGTGATGATGGACAAGGAGCCAGACCATGTATCTGGACTCCTCAACGCCCCAACGCTGTGCTCGAAAGCAACGTCCCTCACCTACTCCACTCATTCTGACTGCAGGTCTGTTCTACAATCGGTTCTGGTGTGTATTCCCGCCTATGGGGCTTATATATGCCGCTTTTCCCGCACATTTCTCTGATTGGCCGTTTTGGAGTTGTATCTACTTCACTGAAAATGCTTTATCATGCTCCATTCTGGATTTTATCCCATATATATGCTATTTATGCATTTCTAGGTATTGCTGTCATGGCTTAGTGGTTTAGTACCTTGACTCTAGTGCATGGTATCCTGGGTTCGAATCTGACCACTGATTTTTAATTTTCCTGACAGAAATGAGTTGAGGACCTGTCAATCAAACATGCCATAAGCACTTTTAAGCACTTAAAAGCAGGTCTGCGCTCATTTGCACGGAGCCAACGCATGCGCACTGGCAGTTAGCTTGTGGGAGCTGCGCGCAAACGGTGTGCGCTGGGATAAACCTTAATTGGCTAGTGACACACATGCTAAGCTAAGCACAGCTAGTTGCAAACAGTTTCAGCCTGTTAAACCAGTGCTTAGCAACGGGCATACAGTTTGCAGCTTTTTAAACACTACGCAGCTACGGGCACTGTGTCTCACAGCGGCTTAGCTATCAGTACATTTCTAATTATTTTTATTATTGTGTTACTTCAATATATCTGCTCCATTTCATTCCATTTTACAAAAGGGTATACTTTTACATTTGTACAATACTGTCAGGGGCTTTTTTAGTGCTTATTTACAAAAAAACATGGTTGTTGTGTGGGCTCGAACCCTGCCTGCCTACTCTTAAGCCGGCAACTCTACCGCTAAGCTATTTCTTCTTGGCTTACTTTGCATATTTAGTTCTCATATCCTTTCCCACTGATTGCTAACTGCAGTTGCGCTAGTAGCACGCCACAAGCGCTTACACAGTAGCACATATTTACGGGGTTAAAAAATAAAACAGTTTTTATTTTCATTTTATAGCCTCTGTTCACTTTGTACACTGATGGTCTGTGGGGGAATGTGTTGTGTAGTGTGTTTGTTTACATTTCCATGGCCTCTCTCGTGGCTGTTTACTTTCAGCCATTCTACACTTACGGGGGCGTGTCCGCATGCAGGGCTTAGCCTACGGACACGTCCCCTACTCTCTTACACGGACCGTGTAAGAGTTACAGTGTGATTCAGCATGCCTCATGCACCTCATGCATATGCATGACATGCTGACATCACACCGTTTAACTGCAGCCTCCGTGTAAGAGTTATAACTCTTACACGGAGGCTTCCTGAATCTGGCCCACTGCAATTGGTCACCTCTAAAAATACTGCCTCCAGATGAAGCAGTTGGCTACTTTAATTCCATATTCTTAGCCATCCTTGATCATCATGCCCCAGTATACTCTATTAGAAATAAGTCTAAACCTGCCCCATGGCACACTACAGCTACTAGACAGAAAATTCTCCTTAGAAACAAATCTTGGGAAAAATGGCACACTACTAGGAACTCAACAGACCACCAGACCTTTAGACAACTGAGAAATACTACTAAAATAGCTATCCTCTTAGATAAAACAAAACTTTTATATCCAACTACAACAAACTAACCATAGGAACCCACATAAATTCTGGTCCAGCATCAACAAATTCCTACACCCAGGCCAGTCTATTACACCTAACCCACAAAGCTCAAACCATGAAAATCCAACACAAACTGCCAATGCCTTCAATTCTTTCTTTACAGATGCCATTCAAACACTAGCTAGGCAATTATCTCCAAGTTCCCCTAATCTAACCACCTCACCAACTGACCCGATTCCATCATTTCAGCTAAAACCTGTTCCTACTTCCTTCATTTGCTCTCTTCTAAAAAAACTAAAACCAACTACCCCCTCTGCTGACCTACTACCTGCAGAATACCTACAAAAAGGTGCCAAAGCCATAGCCTTCCCCATTTCCATACTAATAAACAGAACGGTATCCAAAGGAAATATCCCATCTATCTGGAAAATCTCACACATCATCCCCCCTACAGAAAGGTGGAAACTCCATTAACATTTCAAACTATAGGCCGATAGCCCTACTCTCTCCACTGGCAAAAATCATGGAAAAATGTATCCATAAGCAACTACTCACCCATCTTATCAAAAATAACCTACTTGCCAACTGTCAACATGGGTTTAGACCTAACCATAGTACCACCACAGCTCTACTTTCCTTCACAGACTGCATAAATTTAAACCGTAATAATAATACTCTTTCCTCTTCTGTCTTCATTGATTTATCTAAAGCTTTTGACATGGTTAACCACCACCTCCCTTTAGAAATACTTAAATCTCTTTCTCTTGATACTCCAGCCTTAAAATGGTTCAACTCTTACTTAGACAATAGACAACAAGCAGTACTATGGGAAAACAATCTATCTTCTCTCCTCCCCATTTCCCTTGGTGTTCTCCAGGGCTCCATATTAGGCCCACTGTTATTTTCCATTTTCATTAATGACCTCCACCTAGCAATTCCTCATGCTATCTGCATTCAATATGCAGACGACTCCACCATTATTTGTTCAGCTAATACTCCTTCCGAGCTATAGACCCTTACACAAAACCCATTCAATACAGTTGAGCAATGTTTTTTAAACCGATGCCTACTACTTAACCCAAAAAAAACTAAACTTCTACTTTTTACTCCTACTCGCAGGTCAACACCTCTTCACTTCACTCTTATATCCAAGAACGGGACTCTTATATCTCCTGACCCAACCACTAAACTTCTTGGAATAACCATAGATAATAACCTAAACTTCGATACTCATATTAACATCACTATAAAAACAGTAAATATGAAACTGGGATCCCTTTATAGAATCAAACCCTTTCTTACTCTTTCAGCCAAAACCACTATAGCTAGAACTCATTTAATCTCTTCCCTACTCTATGCTTCACCCATGTATACACCAATCTCTCAAAAAACAACCTCAACAGACTTGCTACCTCCTATCATAGTATTGCTAGATTTACCACTGGTTCTCCTTTTAGAACACATCATTGTAACAACCTAAAACAATTAGGATGGCTAGAGTTCCAAAATCAGATACTATTTCACCAGCTTGTGATTACCCATAAGAGCCTGTATTACCCCACCTATACACCTATACTGACTACTCTCATTACCCCCTACAACAATCTTAAGAATTTACGCTCTTCTAATAAGCTACTTATTACTGCTAGCAGATCCAACAACTCAGCTGGAGATTCTTTGTTCTCTAACTCTGTAGGCAAACACTGGAACATACTTCCCTCTGAACTCCTATCCCTGACCTCTATAACACTTTTTAAACAGAAACTAAAACTATATCTCAGTGCTCATTCTTTATGCCCTTGTACTAACCCTGACTAACTGTCTTTCCTCTATTTCCTATCTATTCTCTGCTTCTAATTTAATTATGTTCTAACTACTGACATCCTCTTGTCGTTTCCTATAAATCTTGTATTTCACTGTATCACATGGTACATTTGTATAAGTAAACAACTTTTTTATCCTATTTTTTTCTGTTTGTATAAGTAAACAACTATTGTGTATTTTATGCTTGCTTTTCATATCTCCTCATCATGAGCTATGTACACTTGCAATGACAACTGCATCAAGCCTGTTCGGCTGTAACTGTTCAGAACTTTTCAACTACTGTATACTTCTCTGAATTGTGACAACTTATTATTAAATATATGGTGTTTGTGTTGGAGCTTTTCTCCCTGGGCCTCTACTGAAAATGGATTCGTATTCTAGTTAGACTAGCCCGGTCAACAAATGTAAAATAAAATAAATAAAATAAAATAACTGGGCTGGATTGTGGTATCAGATACCTGTATGGTTGATGGTGACAGTGGTCACCATAAAGTGGTACATGGGACATATAGCAGGTGTACCATGGTGTAATGACAGTGTACACAGCACCCACATCCTCCAGTGGACATTGTACTTACTGGAACTCATGATGACACTCTGACATACCCATCACACATTATCCACGACTGTGATACAACCCATTGTATATTACAACAGTGGTACTAAAGGGATATGCATCTAATGCACATGACACAGGCATAGCAGGGTATTGCACTGTCATGCCTCACCTATGGGCAGCAACAACACTGTCTGTACTACTGTGTGGCAATGCGTATTGTAATAGGAGTATGTGGCCTTGGAATGCTGTACTCTACAGATATACAGACATGCACAGATACACACACTTGCCAGAACTCAATGGGTATCCCATGTTTATCATCCCATTTGTACAACACTGTTTTGCTGGTACTGCAAGGCTCATGTAACCATTAGGGAGAGGAGCGTAACAGGGTACATGTAATGTCCGATACAGCAGCAGCCACATCTGACTATGGCAATGGGTGTTGCGGTGGTTGTGAAGGCCCTCATGCCATACACAGACAATGCTATCCTCAGTAATGCACACATACCCATGTGTCAGTACTGGGGTGCATCGCTGCAGGTGGTCATAGCTGTGTAACTGACTATTGTCCATGGAGAGATGGGTTGTGTAGGGGATGTGTGTACAGTGGTATCATGCCACCTGTCATGTGCCAGCAGGCCATCTATCGACAGACAACACTGTGGTGACCCTCAGAGTGAGAGTGACATGCATCAGCCAATCCTCTGGGTACCTCCTGCACATGGCCACTGAGGTGATCCAGTTGACATCTATGCAACATGTATTACAACACATGGTTAGTGTCTGTGATGGAGACCTGTACCCAAGCATGTTCTGTTGACTATGGTAGTGTAGTGGAGGTACTTGTGGCATATGGTTCATACAGGGTGTTGTCTCCTATATGTCCCAGTTGTTACACAGCTGGGCAGACATGTCAGTGTCAATCAAGAATAGATTGCCTGTATGTATCCCAGCTGGATACCTGCCACCTGCACAACTGTACAGGGACTGACAGACATCAGCTTGACAAGTAGCTATGCAGTAGGATGAATGTTTTGACAGACAGACATTTGACAATGATATGTATGCCATTACTACATGTTGGAAGCCCTCACTAACATGTGCTGTACAGACAGTAGTCTGCAGTTACATTCCACATGTCGGATCATTATCCAGACGGGGATATATACTGTGACACAGCTCACACAGCAGGAACATGACAGTGAGGCCTCAAAGTCCAGCTATGACTGCAGGCGTGCTTGTTGTCAGTACTACATGTAGCACTCTACTCTTGCCTTTGAAAGCACTGTCAACAGTAGTACCACCATGATACACTACAAGCCAGTGTTACAGCATGTACCCTGGATTACTACCCCTGTATGTAACACATTCACATGGATAGCAGTAGTGTACAGGTCTCATATACTTGTGTGTCCCAGACATGACTCTTACACCCCTTGCTACTGTATTGTACATGGCATGACATACACTTATTGCAGATGTCATTACCCTGCTATGTTATCAGACTAGGCAGTGAGAATTGTATACCAGGGCTAAGCCATGCTTAGCAGGTGTCAGCATTGTTGCAATATATAGCTAATTAGATATGCACACTGGTATGCAAAGTCTACAGGGTGCAAGCGCCAATATGTTTAACCATACCTTAGCACTGCTTAGCTTCACGCAAATTTGCACAAACCCACATAAAGCTGCTCAAAACTGCCTTAACCACTCTGTATCCAACAGCCCTTGTTCTGCTCAGCAACAAAATAAACAGCCTCTACAGGTCTTGAACCCAGGAACATGTACACTATAGTCACAACAGTTAAGCACTATGCCATGACCACTGTGAAGACAACTGTTTTTGCAATATATCTGTCAATACACATATTGATTAGTATTGAACAATTGTTTTGACTTCCACAATTGTGTAATAGTTGTTATTAATATTACTGTTGCATCACATATGTTGTTATATCATAATGTACGCATATCAGATACATACGGTGAGAAACATCTGGGAAGGTATACACAACCGTGATGTTAACACATGACAGGAATATGGATATATACATATACATATACATATATTGATATATGTCTACATGTACATACACATGAATATTCATACATATGTCTGTCTACACATCTGTATAGTGCATCATATATATGATCATTTGTAGATCTCTTTCTATATATATATATATATATATATATATATATATATATATATATCATATTTTGGCTGTTCCCGTTAGGGGTCGCCACAGCAGATCACCTGTTTCCATTTCTTCCTGTCCTGTGCATCTTGCTCTGTCACACCAACCACCTGCATGTCCTCTCTCACCACATCCATAAACCTTATCTTAGGCCTTCCTCTTTTCCTGGTAGCTTCATCCTTAGCATCTTTTTCCCAATATACTCAGCATCTCTCCTCAGCACATAGGTTCATAGGTTCATAGGTTTATACTAGGCTATCTGCCCTAAGGCATTTATAAGCCTAGCCCAAATTTTTGTGGCTTACGCCACCCCTTATATGAAAAAATACTGTGCCCATTAGTTTGTTGTGCCTCTGTCCAACAGTGACACAGATATG